>NC_133619.1:215373073-215673073 GCF_048593235.1 Sminthopsis crassicaudata | reverse complement strand
TGAGCATAGGAACTGGTATGTGGGGGTTGTGTATGTGGTGTGTGTGTGTGTGTGTGTGCGTGTGCGTGTGCGTGCGTGTTTGTCTGCATGTCTATGTATGCCTCTGCATCTCCCTTTGTATTCCAATATCTGGTATAATTTCTGGAATTTCATGGGTGTTTCATAAATGCTTTTTGAATGAATGAACTGCATACAGTTAATATTTTATATTGGGGCTCTTTAGCTCACCTAGAATAAAAGGACAGAGGTTATTTACACGCCCAGTCCCCTGCTTCTCAGCGAAGAAGCTTTGAACTGCTCTGTTTTTAATCAGGACTGGTTTGAGCTCCTTGATCAGATTTGTGACTCTCCACTTGCACAGGCTTATTATGGTGCCAGACTGAAGTAAATACTCAGTGAGCTTTAGTCCTACTGTAGCTCAAAACTCCTGAGCTTAAGCTGTCTACTAGCCTCAACCTGCTCAGTAGAAGGGATTATAGGAATGTATGTAACATGCCTTCCTGGCCCCCTAGTCTGCCCTAGGCCCAACAGAGTACCTTTGACCACTAACCTTTGAAGTGTCAACTCTACCCTGCTTGCTTCCTCTGAGGCCTTCAAAGGTCTCTGGCCATGATCTCTTGAATCTATAGCTTAATAACCAGTAGCACACTCAAGAATAGCCACGTGTAATCTTAAAAGCCTTTATTATACCTACTCACATAATGCCCTGACTTGATGTCCTGACTTGTTGGTTCCCTAGGGAACACCTGGTCAGAAGACCTACGTGTTCACTACCAAAATCCTTACCTCTTTCGGCTCTCCATCTCGGCTTGGCCACCCAGGTTAGGGAGCCAGGTTAAAGAGAGCGACTGCTGCCTGCAGTGGGCTTATAAAGGGCCTGTGAGGTTGCACACACAGCCAATCAGTGAGAGAGTCGTCACCCATTAAAAAGCTATCTCAATATGGCCAAGATCCCACCCACAGGGCAGTCCTAATATCCACAGAGATTACTTCCAGGCCACTCAATCTCCTGTTGCGCTGTGGCGCCACCCATTTAAAGAGCCCTTACAAATGTACCATCATGTTGTACTAAAGAACAATTCTGTATTTAGAAGTGATTCATATGGAGAATAGTCTGGAAATAAAAGAATTGGGTTTTTTTTAATGATAAGGCCAAAAATTGCTACAGGGAATCCCTATGAACTAGAAGATATTTGTGATCTTTGATATTGCATAAATGTTTTTTTTTTTTAAGTAATTGAGTTTTCTCCATAATGAATATGAAGAGAAATAAAAATAATGCATTCTTTCTTAAAGAAATCAAATGATGACACAAATACAATTAAGTGCTTTTAAGGAAAATATCAAACATTTTCTAAAATTTTAAAAAATTCCAAATGTGCAAAAATAAATAGAATGGAGATTTTAGTTTTTAATTTTGGACAAAAGATACTCCTACTTCATCTGATCTTCTGTTTTGAATTCATGATCATGGAGTTATTCTGATTTGGGTTGTATGTAAAAATGCTGGGTCACATAATCAAGGTCTTAAATATTATGAGATCCATTTCAAACAATGTTTGGCAATTTTTATATATTTGCATTATCACTGCTATGGGAAAGAAGATAAAGAAATGTTTGTCAAATATATAGAAAAAGAAGCATAAGGCTTAAAATGTTACAAAGAGATATCACAAAAGGTAGTAGATAGACCCTGAACCACACTGTTAGAGATCAGTTTTCTTAAATCTTTTCTTAAATCTTTTGTTTTGCATTCAGAGACCATCATCATTACAGTTCTAAATAGAGTTCATATACATGAATAAAATAAAGAAAAATCATATAATTATATCAATGGAGGCAGATAAAGTTTTTAATACAATACCTATTTATGTTTTTAAGATTCTATAAAGAATAAGAATAAATGTACATTTCTTGGAAACATAGCTAAGAGCAAACATTATCTGTAATAGAGAAATGCCAGAATTCTTTCCAGTAAGATTAAGGATAAAGCAAGTCCATTGTAAAACTTGCATTATTTACTCTGCTTCTAGAAATACTAGATATAGTCAGAAGACAGGAAAAAGGAACTGAGGAAATAAACATAAGCAAAAAGAAATAAAATTATCATTTTTTGCAGGTAATATTAAAGATTATCTAGAAAATCTTAGAAATTTTACCAAAATTAATTGAAAGTGATTTCAATAAAGTAATAGTTTATAAAATAAACCCACCAAGTCATTAGCATTTCTGTGTACTACCAGCAAAATCTAACAGAGACAGAAAAAAAAATTCCATTAAAAATTCCTACAGAATATTAAAATATCTGGGTAGGGGGTTCACTTACCAACTCACACAGGAATTATAAATGTAACTACAAAACACTCTTTATAGAAATAAAAAAAAGGATTAAATAATTTTAGAGAAGTTAATTGCTCATTTGGGGACTATGTTAATATAATAATGACAATGTCACTTTAATTTAGGAAGGTAGTACCATTATCAATTAAACTATAAGTGTTACTGATATAATAGGACTCTTTGGTCCCCTGATTTTTTGTGGGGAGCTTGGATAAGAAAATTCTAAATCTCCTGATTCTGGCTCACCACACCCCTCTCCCCCTTTCACCTGACCTTGAGAACTCCTAAAATAACCCCCCTCCCTTTAACCTGGCTTTAGGGAAACTCCTAAAATAATCATAACCCATAGATGATCTGGAGATTACTCCCTCAATTCATCTGGAACTGGATCCTTAGTCCTGGACCACAGAAGGCAAAATAAAATTGAGCTCTGTCTCCCAAATCTTTGATACTTTCCTAATCTAGATTCTAGCCCACTGAGAACTGGTTAGTGTCACAATAAACCCCTTTTTGCCAACCTCAACTTGAAAATTGGCACTGTGAATTCTTTGGCAAAACCTGCAACACCAGCCTGGGATCCCCCCAAACGCTGTTAGGGTGTCTCCTCAACATTATTTTATAAGACTAGTTAAAATAATAATAAAATTCATTTGTAGAACAAAAGGTTAGGCACCTCAAAGGAAAATCATAAAAAAAAAAAAGTGAGAAAGAGGACCTAAGAGTAACAGATTTCAAAATATATACTACACAATAGTAATATCAAAACAATTAAGAGATACAATAGTTGATAAATAGAATAAATTCCCAAAGGTACAAATCCAAATGTTCCTCACTTTCTTCACCTATAAAATTAGCAGATTGGATTCAATGTCCTCTAAAATCCCTTCCAATTCTAAATCTATGATTATTTAATCCTAGCATGGTGCTCAATAAACCCAAGGATGGCAAGTACTGGGGTAAAGGTCTCATTATTAAACAAAAACTAATAGGCAATTAAAATAAAGTCAAGTAGAAAT
The DNA here is from genome assembly GCF_048593235.1 of Sminthopsis crassicaudata. NCBI lineage: Eukaryota > Metazoa > Chordata > Mammalia > Dasyuromorphia > Dasyuridae > Sminthopsis > Sminthopsis crassicaudata. The sequence continues at coordinate 215,669,717 of NC_133619.1, read as the reverse complement.
TAAATTTAGACCAACATATTTTGGTATATTGCAAAATAAGATCCAAAATTATGTTTGGCCTAGAAAAGGTCAGAATGGAAGAAGATACCTATGGCAACTACAGATAAAAGCATTTTTGACCAAACTAAAGATGATGAGGAGAGGGAATAAAATTGAAAGTTTTGATGAAGAGAAGCACTTAACTGACAAAAAATTCTTCAAATTTCTCTGATAATAATCTGATAAACAAAATTTGTATGAAATTGATAGTAATATACAAGAATTAATCCCAATGTATAACTGGTCAAAATATATGAATAGGTGGTTCTCAATGGAAGAAATTCAATCTATTAATCATAAAAAAAAAGCTTTTCTTCCTCCTTCACTCCCTACTTTTCTCCCTCCCTCCTTCCTTTCTCCCTTTCCTCCCTCTTTCCATCCATCCTTACTTCTATCCTTTCTAGATATGATCATAGAAATATTTTGTTCACAATTTTCAAGTTGTTACTTATTACTGCTAAAATTAAATACAAAATTCTTAGCCTAGTATCGATGTAATAGAACTGTGTCCCCTGATCTTTGTGGAGGATGGGCAACCTGGCTGGGGGAAATTCCTAAAAATTATTCCCACCTACCTGAATCTCCCTTGGGAAAGCTACTTGGTTTCCCATGGGAAACTCCCATTTCCTAATTAATCTGAAAATCACTTTGGTCTGGGAAACAATCACCACCCTTTATTAATTTGAAAATTAGCCTTTAATCTCTCCCTAACCCCAAATCATAGAAAGTTAATAAAAGACAAGATTCTGTACCCAAACCTTTGCTAATTCCTATTTGGAACTGGCTTCCACTGGATTACTTCTCAGTAAAAATAAACTTTTTTTTTTTTAGCCAAAATCCTCGCTTGGAGACAGTTATTTGTTGAATTCAAATCACAGATGCCATGTCCATGATGTCCATGGTGATGTCAAACTCTGTGTCTACAATGGGCCCTTTCCTCAACTTCCCTCATTTCTATTAAGGTCATCTTGCCTATCTTTGCCACCTGTGTGAGTTTGGGTAAGATAGTTTAGTTCTTGAGGTTTCAGTTTCCTCAACTGACTTTTTCCTGACTACAATTCCTTTCAGTTTTCATTCTATAAGCATATGATTCATGCAGTCACTGAAACCTACATTTTTGTCTCTCTTTTTTTACACTCCCTTTTTTCTCCTCCACAGATTCTATAGTTTAGTCATTTTGACCTTCACATCATTTATTGCATCTGGCCCATTCTTTCCACTCACAAAGCTTCTATCCTAGTTCAGACCATCATCATCTCTCTACAAAACTATTTCAAAAGCCTCCAAATGAGCCTCTGCTGCTTCTTATTCCTTTGAATTCATACTCCAAAAAAGCTGCTAAACTGTTATTTTTAAGAACTAGATATGATCAGAGAAATACGTTGTTCACAATTTTCAAATTGTTACTTATTGCCTTTAGAATAAAATACAAAATTCTTAGCCTGGTATTATGCAGCCTGTTAAACTATGATTGCTATATTTCATGCCTTTTTTGTCTTTATGACTCTTCTTCTTATATGTATGTAGACATATGTGTTTCTTGGAATTTTTTAGTAGCAAGTGCATTCCTTCTGGGAACATAAATGGCCTATAGAATCACAGAATTCAAGAACTGGAAGATCCTTCTGTGGCTGTCTAGTCCAATTAATACACAAGAGGAGTCCTGACATACCTGACAAATCATGCAACCTCTTCTTGAAGACCTTCAAGGGGAGAGAACTTCAAGGTTTATAAGCAGTCCATTCCATTTGGGACAACTTACATTTTTAGGAACTTTTAAAATTTTTTAATATTTTATTTTCTCCAGTTACATGTAAAACAGGTTTTTAGCTTTGTTTTTAAAACTTTGAATTCCAGATTCTCTCCCTTCTTCCCCATCTTCAAGTTCCATTAAGAAGGCACATGTGAAGTTATACAAAATATTTCCATAAAAATCATGTTGTGAAAGAAAACATACATCTCCCCCCAAAACCCCTCAAAAATAAAGTTTAAAAAAAAGAGTATGCTTCCATCTATAGTCAGACACAATCAGTTCTTTCTCTGAGCATGGATAGCATTTTTCTTCATAAGGCCTTCAGTTGTCTTGAATAATATTGCTGAGAATAGCAGTCATTCACAGATAATCATCCCATAACATTGCTATTACTTTATACACAGTACATTTCACTCTGCTTTGCAGGGTTTTCTGAGAGTATCCTGCTCATTTCCTATATATCAATAATATTCCATCATAATCACATACCACAGTTTATTCAACCATTCTCCAATTGATGGGCATCCCCTGAATTTCCAGTTCTTTGCCCTGAGAAGAAGCTGCTATAAGTAGTTTTGTACAGATAAGTCCTTTTCCTTTTAAAAAAAAATCTCTTTTGGGATTCATACCTAGAAGTGGTATTGTTAGGTCAAAGGATATGCATGATTTTGTAGTCCTCTGGGCACTTTTGATCACTTATCAATTGGGAAATGGTTTTTATTATTTTTAAAAATAAATTCGACTCAGTTCTTTAGTAAGTTTTTCTTGACAAATATGCTTAAATTAGCCTGAGACTTCCACCCATTTTTCCTGTTTTTTCCACTCAGAGGCCAAACATAATACCTCCTCTACATGATATCCCTTCAAGTTCTTGAAACAGATTTATGTTCTTTTTGCATCTTCTCCAGATTAAGCATGCTCAATTCCTTCAACCAGTTTCTTCAACCAGACTCTAGGCTTCACAACAATTGAACATTTCTGAACATTTCCCAACTTATCACTGTTCTTAAGCCACAGTATCCTGAATTTAACTCAAATTCCAAAAAGGTCTGACGGGACAATACAATGAACTATCACTTCTTTATTGCTAGGTGGTATAGTGGATAGAGCATTGCCTTCGAATCAAAAAAATTCATTTTTATGAGTTCAAATCCAGTCCCAGATACTTGCTAGCTATGCAACTCTGAGTAAATCATTTAGCCCTAAAAAGGAAAAAGCCACTCCAGTACCTCTATCACGAAAACCTCAAAAATGGAGTCATGAAGAGTTAGATGTGACTGAAACAACAACATATTTCTTAAGGTGATTCAACATTATATTAATTTGTTTGTTTGTTTGGCTATCACATAGCACTCATCTCTCAGAGCTGTTATAAAGAACAAATTAAGTAATTATTGTAAAATAGCATAATATCTAGTGTATAGGAAGTACTTAATAAATGCTTATTTCCTTCCTTCACTCCACTAAGACCACCAGGTTGTTATTTCTTTTTTTGCTGAGATAACTGGGTTAAATGACTTGCCCAGGGCCACACAGCTAGGAAGTATTTTATGTCTGAGGTCAGATTTGAACTCAGGTTCTCCTGACTTCAGGGCTGGCACTAGCTCAGTTCAGTGGCACTAGCTAGCTGCCCCAAGATTGTTCTTGCAGTCACATGAATTTCACAAGTAAAGAGGGAGAGGTCTAATTATACTTCTCCCTGTTGTACTTGTGAGTTTCATTTTTTGACACTAAATTTAAGATTTTACATTTATTACTATTGAATTTTATCTTAGTAGACACAGTCAGTGCTCTAGTCTGATGTCAAATTAAAATAGAAATGAGCCCACAAAATCAAAATAATGATTCTAATCAGCCATATATTTACTTAGAAACCCACCTATTACCAGTATCTCATTTTTCTAAGCCAATGTGAATATTAAATCTTAATACTTAACATTTTTATTAATGATATTAAACAACAAAATTTTAAACATTTCCCAATTACATTTTAAACTTGTTTTGGCTCTACTAGGGTATGTTGCTGGTAGGCATATAACCACTGGTGACTCTGATCCAGTTTGTCAAGGTTTTTTGGGATCCTGATTCTATTGTTTAGTGTGTCAGTTATTGCTCTTAAAATTCATATTTGTAGCAGGCTGTACATTGCTTTATAGGTTTATCATTAATAAAGAATGTCTTTATTTGTGAATTAACTCAGTGGATCCTTTTTTTCTTTTGTATCTGGAACCCAATACTTTTTTCACTCTGTATGCTTCAATTAGAACATAAGTTGCTAGTGTATAGCTGTGTTTCATAGGAATAACTGTATATCAAGACTATCTTTTAAGGAATTATTGTATTACATAAGAAAGAGTAGGATTCAAGAGATTTGGTTTCCATCCTTGACTTTAAGCTAAACATATTTATCCTTGGTTCTCGAAAAGGACCAATTACATCAAGAGGGTGATGTCTTGACTTGTAAGTGAATTGCATTTAAGGGAGATAGAAGCTGTTCAGAGTCATCAGCCTCACTTACTCCTCCCAAATCAAAATCTCTGAAGCCAGGAAGGTAGGGTTGCATAGCATAGCACAGTGGCTTGGAATCAGTTAACTAGCTCCCAGACTTGCTAGTTCTGTGGCCATGAGCAACATATTCAGTGTCTTTGAGTCTCAGTTTCCCAATCTTTAGAGAAAGATAGTAATATTTATATTACCTCTCTGATTGTTATTTTGGCAAAATGCTCTATAAACTTTATAATGCTAAATAAATGTGAGTTCTTAACTTCTTGTTTCCTTGTCTGTAAGATTAATTAGCTGACTAAAACAATCTCTAAAGCCCAAAATTAAGTCATTCTCTGACTTCTCCTTTGTTTTAGAAATATGAGCTTATGTGGATCATTTGAAATCAATGTGGAGCATACTGTAAGCATAAAATCCAAATCAGGGATGGAGAAAAAAGTACAACATTTTGATTCAGGAGTGGATCTGCTGTTCCTAAAATGTGGTAAGGAAAGCTAAACTAATCTAATCTATAACAGCATTAGAAGTATATATGGGTAAGTAGGAAGAAATATGCATATTTTAATGTATCCCTGCTCAGCAACAGAACAGAACTAAACAAAACCCTGGCCAAGTGAGCTATTCTTAAACTGCATTTTGTGATCAGAATTTGAATAGTAGAGCAGAAGATGCTATCTAAAGTGTTCTTTTCATTCAGGAAACTACATGTAGCCTCTTCATGCTCCAAAATATTTTGAGCAGAACTTTTAATGGTAACAAATATTTGAAAAATTAAGTGGATGTCCACCAATTAAGGAATAGCTAAACAAATTGTGGTTACATGAATGTAATGGAATATTACAGTGTTTCAAGAAACAATGAACATTCTGAATACAGAAGAGTATTAAAAGATTTACATGAACTGATGAAAAGGGAAGTTAAGTAGCTTCATTAAAATAATGTATATATAAAGGTTATGTGATATAAATTGAAAGAATAACACACAACAATTGAAAAGGAATGTTGCAAACATTAAGAACATAAAAGAACTATGAGAAAACATTTCCTCTCACTACTCAGACGTATCTGCAGATGAAAACATTGCAGAGAATGTCAGATTTTTAAAAATGTATTCTTCAGTTTTGCTGTCTTCCTCTCCCTCCTTTTTTTCCATTTTTAAAAATTGTGGTAAGAATTTTAGAGGAGGTATTAGGAAAGATATGGGGGAAATTAAGAAAATGTAACAAGGAAAGATATTGATAAAATATATTTTTAAAAAAAGTTATACATGAAAAGCAATGCAAATGGAAAAATAAAGGTATTCTGACTAAGTTATATCTTTGATTTCTCAACTAAAATAATCAGAAAATAGACACATGTAATCCTTTTTTGTGTGTTGTCCACATATCTACCTGTTGGGCCCTACTCAATTTTATATTATTGAGGTAAAAAGGGAGAAAGGAAGAACATATTCAAAGTTGTTAGGTACATTGACTTATGAATTTGTAGTCAAACTTGCAATGGCAAATGAGTGACTTAATGAAAAGAGGCCATGAATTACCCTAACCAATATAAGAAATGGGAGACACTAATAAGAAAAATGTAGTTAAAACAGTAATTTTTGCCCCAAAGTTGTAGACTACTTGACGAATTAATAAATTTAGAGAAGTAATATTAATGCAATAGGTAAATCAGAGTGTTTTCCTTATGATCACCCTGTAAAGTATTCACCCATTTTGAGGTAAAAAATAATAGGATAAACATCATTATATTTTAAATTTTGACATATATTGCTGCAACAATAGACATTCTTTTCGTGGGACTTTTGGACTTCTAAATTCTGGGACTCAAGGAATGTTTGCCAAATGGGAGATTGGAGTAATGTTTTACAATTCCATAAGACTATGCATATTAGGATTATTAGCTGTGTGACCCTAATATGCATATAGATAAGTATAGTTTCTTCCTGATAAGGTTATTGAGACTGGCTGCAGTTTGCACCTAACACTTAATAAAGAAGGGAATTAATGAACAGCAATAGAGAGACTTTAAAGAGTAGCCAATGCAAATGGAAATGATGAAAAATAACTATGATGGAGCTTGAAGAAAAAAGACTAGTATCAATACATATTTGTTAAGCATTGACAGAATTATGTTTTATAAATAAGGCTTTGGGGGAGAAAAAAAAAAAAACAAGAAAAATTAAGTAAAGCAACTATCTTACCGAACTTCTTCAGGGATTTGAATGGATCTTCTTATGATGGAATATGGATGGTGTTCAGTTGTTGATAAACACTTACATCCGGTATGGTTAGCAACCTTGACTGGCACTAATTCGGGTACTGTTGTTAAAGGCACTGTTATCTCAAAAAGCTATTGGAGAAGAAAGATAATTATAATGCATGATTAATTACATAAATTCTTTTTAATGACTACCACATTCTGTATTTATCCTTGCATTCTTTTATTCTCAATAGTAATTACTATAAGAAAATTGCCAGCTGAATACAAAACTACAGTGGAGGTAATGTTGACATAAAGAATAGATTACTAGTGCATGAAGCATAGGTTTCTTTTCCCAGCGCTGTCATGGTGTGAGCTTTGTGAAGTTGCTTAAATGCTTAATGCCCATTTTCCCTGAATAAACTGGAATAAGGGTACTTGATGTTACTTCAAGAGGACTTATAAAAGATAAAATAAGATACTAGATATGGTGTTTTAAGTCCATCAAGGAAGGAAGTTGAAATATACCTTGTTGTCTTCTTAATTATGGCTAAGAAGAAAAGGCTCAGAATTTTGACAAATGGGTTCATCAAAGAATGGGCAGGACTACTTCTATAATAGGTCTAGAAAATGCACAAAAAAGTTTGAATTTCCATCTTATTTTTTTTTTTTAGTTTCCATTTTATGTTCCTTGTGCTGGAATGTTACTTCTCATATGATTTGTCAGATGGAAGACTATTGCTCTCAGGGTGCCTCAGTTTCCTTTTTTCTATAATGAGGTAAAAATATTTGTACTACATACCTCACAGGGTGGTTGTGGGGAAAGCATACTGATTTACATATTTTATTAATGTTACTTCTCTAATTTATTAATTTATCAAATATTCTACAATTTTGGGGTGAAGTTTTTGTTTTCAATTATGTACACTTGTAAAGCAAGAGTAGGACTTTGTATAATTGTACTCTTTAAAATATTTTGAATATTACTTTATTAATTATCCAGTTATTTACTAAGGAATGGGGCAGCTAGGTGGTTCAGGTGAAAGAAAGTCAAGAAGATTCATATTCCATAAGACTATACATATTTTTCAATCTGGTCTCAGATTATTAGCTGTGTGACCCTAAGCAGATTCATTTATTCTTGTTTGCATCAGTTTTCCTCATCTGCAAAACAAGCTGGAGAAGGAAATGGCAAACCCCTCCAGAATCTTTGCCAATAAAATCCTAAATGGAATCATAACAAGTTGGGTATGTCTGAAAACAATTGAACAACAAAAACATTTACAGAGGCTTGGATATATTTGTAATTGCCCATTAAATAATTTTACTTTTTCCATTCTGTTTTTAACCCTAGTTATCTTGTGCAAATTTTCATGGCTGTTACAAAAATATTTTAAGGCACATAAGTTAATTATTATCATCTTATGCAACTTTGTTTTTAATAGTTGCTGCTTAGACTACAGAGGGCATTTTTCTAACTCTTGAACAGTAGAGGTCAGAATTTTCACAAATATCTCACATCATACTATTTTGAATTGTTCCATTGTCATTTTATTATAGAAATTCCCCTATTTCAACTGAAAAAAAATATGAGTATAATATAATGTCAGTGTTCCACTATTCTATTTTGGTACAAGTGCTCAGATGAACAAATGGATTCATTTTATGTAAAGAAGATAACTTCTTTCACAGAAAAGTTAAGAAAGCATTAAGAAAAAGGATTATGTGAGTATAACAACAAACATGATAATAATATTAAAGACTCTAATTTTATTTTAAATTTTATTATATTATTATTTATATTTAATTTTAATTTTATTTATGCCTTTAAGCATCACATTTTTACATCATTAACATCATTCTCTTATTGGGGCTTTAACAATTGCCTCTCTTTATAGGGACCATGAAAAATTGCATTACTTGTTTTGAAACATAGGATGTGCTCGTGTTTATACAAAGGAGACTCTCTTCATTGCAGCAACCTCCACACCGGAATACATTCACACAGGGGGGCTTAAAGAAAGTGTTTGTGCTTTTCCCCAGCTCTTTGGCCACTTCCACACAGGTCTCTCTTGGAGTACATTGAGTTCTTTGCCATTCTTCATCTATGACTGAAGAAAAAAAAATTAATGAAAACAGCAAATTAAGAAACATTTTTACTGTACTACAATGTGTGAGCAGTAGCCACATTAATGATATAATTTTTATGTTTCCAATGATTATTTCTTTCATTTACTGGTTATTGGGTTCAAATATTATTTTTAAGGGGAAAAAGGGGAGATATTCTTCCCTATTTCCATCCATGGTAAGAGAGTGGGAATTGGTATGGAGACTGATGATTATTTTATTTTCTTTGGTGAAAATCACCCAATCCATTTTATAACTATCCAGTGTCTATCTGGAAAAAAAAAGATTAATGCAAACTAAATAAAAGCACATTGAATTGAATGGCATTTATTAAGAATTTTATAGAAACCCAGCCAGAAACAACTATTTCCATTTGAAGCCAGTCATAGCATGTGTTCACAGACCCATGTAAAATATTTCTAAAGTTAATATTTCACAAGAGTCATATTCTGGACAATGACAAAGAAAATTTATCAAACTAACATCTTCATAAATCTGTGTATAAATTGCCTCATAATGAAATGTCCTTGAATTGTGGTTCTAAATGATGATGAAATTAAGACCTACAAGTAAAAACAATGCTCTAACAATACTAACCAGAATTAAGCAGAATGACAAGGAGAAGGAAAAAAACAACCAATAAAAAAGAATATTACTTTCCTGTAAACAGTAGTCACTTTGCCAGCCTTCATTAGATTTTGATGCTTAGATATTCAAATATTGTATGAATTTTGCTTTTGATCTGTATATCTTCTTGGAAAACATTTATTTTTATGGTTAGTTTAGTTTCAGGTTGTAGTTTTTTTAAGGTTGTAGTTTTTTTAACCTAGTCTATTTTTATTTTTATATCTTTGTCAATTTACATTACTCTATTACTAGAATATTTTGGATAGGATTCTGAACCTTGAGTCAATAAGACTTGAGTTCAAACACAACCCCTGTTACTTACTCACTGTGATTTTTAAGCAAGTCCTTAATTTTGTTTCTTCAACTATAATACAGAGATAATAATAGCATCTATCTTTCACTGTTGTTATAAAGATCAAATGAGGTAGTATCATTATTGTTATTATTTTATATGAAAATATTTCTCATTCAACAAACTTTACCTTGAGAGATAAAAATAATCTCTTCCCTTGGGATTTTTGATCAGAGATTAATTCCCAATAATTCCAAAAAACCTCAGATTTCTGATTAAAATAAGTAGTTTTGGTAGATTTCTCTAAAATAGAACTGACACTAAAATGGCTATTTCTAAACCCTCTTTTTTTCTTTTTCCCTAACCTAATTTCTCCCATTTTGTGCTTTTTCAATCCCCTAAAACTTAAACTACCAAATATTTGGTAAACTGTTAAATATTCAGATATGCAATAGAATATGCTTTAATTTGTTGCATTATATTTTCAGTTATTATGTCAGGGAAATGGCTAAATATTAAAGCATCCTGCTTACTCAGTTCTTTAAAAGTATGTATATTCAATACAAGAAATCATTAATGAGGTAATAATTTGATTGTACTTTATTAATCATAATGTTTTTCAGGTAATGAATACTTAAATTGGGATAGTATTTTTGTGAAAAAATTACTTTTACAATAATTTTCTTCTCTATTCATTGTTCCATTTTCTATTTTTGTAGCTTATTGAGCTATTAGTGTTTATCATTAGATGATAACTATATTATTACCCTTATTTTAAAAATTATTCATGTATATATATGTATATATATATATGTATATATATATATATATATATATACCTGTTTTATCTTAACATAATGAAACAGATGATATAGAAAATTATCAATGCCAAAAATTTGACACAAGAGTTAGGAACACAACTACATGCCTACCTTTAAGTGTTTCAATATCATAAAATGTTGCCGCGAATCTGGTGGAACGATGTGATGCTGAGCGGGAATCCATACTAGCTAAGCTTTTGAGCTTCAGTCGACATTTCCACAACTTCAAGTCTTCAGAATGAGTGATTTTGAGGAGTTCCTCCAAGCTACATGCAGCCCGGATTTGCTGTTCCATCCGTTCTAACATTGCAGCCTGCAAAGTGGAATTTTTAAAAGTGTCACTCAGTTTTCAGTTTTCCTTGATAACTTGATAAATAGTACCTACCTTCTAGTATTAAGGATCAAATAAAATAATATTTTCAAAGTTCTTATCATAGTGCCTGGCACATAATAGGTACTTAATAAATACTTCCTTCCTGTTTGAAATTTATTTTCAGTGTACATGGGGAAATAGATTCATAAAAATTCTTTTTAAGATAGCTTAGAATAGCAAAAGCTACACATTTTAAAAGATGCTTCCTTTGAATCTTACTGGATTCAAAGTCACTATGTGACTATGGAAAGTCATTTGACTATTGCAGCCTCAGGCTCTTAATTTGTACAATGGTAATAAAAATAACTGTACAATATACCTCACAAAATTATTGTAAGGATCAACTGAGAGAGTATAAGTAAAGTGTTTCACAAACTTTACAGGATCCTAAAAATGTTAGTTATTATTAATGTAAAGGTGAAAATCCAGAGCAGGTATCATGTCATTTTTTTCTTTTTATTAATATTTTCTTTTTTCTAATGACATATAAAAATTTAACAGTTTGTTGCCATTTTTTATTTTGACTTCCAAATTCTCTCCCTTCTCCACTTCCCCTCCTCATTGGAAAGGAAAGCAATTATCACATAATTGTTATACAATACAAATTCATAAGTTCATCAGAATCTTCCCACACAAATGCATAGTTGCATTTGTATCCTATAAATAAGTTTGTTCATTTAAATTTAATGGTTTTCCCCACACATACACACTCTGGGAGGAAAAAACTGAATTAGAAGTTTTAAACTGTCTAAGCACCTGCTCTGTGGAAGTCACTAAAAATGCAAAGATGAAACCCAATCTATTCCCTGCTATTAACTTTCAGGATAATATAAGGATGTGAGAAAGGCATAAATAATTATAATACAAGTTCCAATGAAGTAAGTGTATGGAATGGAGATGAATGAGGGGTTAGAATGGGAAAGGAAGGACAACAATGTCAAAGCACCTATGTGCAAAGCTCCCTTTCTGAAACCCAGAAAAAGCTCATGGAAAGAGCTCACAAAGGAGCTTTAAAAATCATGTAAGGGAGGTGGAAGAAAATTAGGGAAAAAATGAAAGTAATGCAAGCTTGGAAAAAAGAAAACAATTGCTCAAAAAGTACAATTAACTAAATGGAAAAGGAAATTCAGAAGCTAACTGAGGAAAACAAACTCTAATTTTAAAGTTAGAACAGGACAAATGAAAGCTAATGGCTCCACGAGATATCAAGAATCAATCAAGAAATTCAAAAGAATGAAAAAAATAAGAAAATGTAAAACAACTCATTGGGAAAAATAGATCCAGAGAGACAATGTCAGAGTCATTGGATTACCTAAAAGCCATAATCAAAAGGAGGACTTGGACAGCATCTTTCAAGAAATTATCTTGAAGGGAAAACTGCCATATCCTGGAACCACAAAGCAAAACAGACATTGAAAGAATACACCAATTACCTCAGGAAAGAGATTCCCAAAGTAAAAACTTCAAGGAATATTACAGCCAAATTCCAGAATTATCAGGTCAAAGAAAAAATACTTTAAATAGCTAGGAAGAGAGGGAAGACCAGGGGAGACAGTAGACAGAAACAAACAGGAGATAAAGGGGAAAACGAAAGAGAAAAAAAGGATAGAAAGGGATAAAGAGGAAGGAGAATAGTGGGGGAAGAGGATAACAGAGGGATCCTTAGAGTAGTCATAAGTTAAGTAATAGTAAGGCAGGGAAAGAGGTAATAAAGTAGAGTAGTCAGCAGTGAATATAATAATATTCATCAGGAGTAGACTTTATCAGAAAGAATAATAGGGGTAGTAATCACTGATCTCAGACAAAGTTAAAGCTAAAGTAGATTTAATTAAAAGAAAAAATTTAAAATATTAAAATTAATAAATAATATTTACATATAAACATGACAAGTATTTGATTTAGTTTAATAAAATAATAATAAAATTAAAAATAATAAAAAATTGAAAGAGAAAAATGTCAATCATAAACTATTTAGAAAAATAGGTGAAGGAGTCCTACCAAACTCCTTTCATGACACAAATAAATTACTGACATCTAAACTAAAAAGAGCTAAAACAAGCAAAGAACACTATATACCAATTCCCTAATAAATATTGATTTTAAAATTTTGAACAAAATACTATCAAAGCAATTATAGTAATATATTATAAGGATATACTATGACCAGGTGGGATCTATACCAGGAATGCAGGATTGGTTTAATATTAGGGAAACTATCAGCATAATTAACACATCAATAACAAAACCAATGGAAATCATATTGGAAGATGCAGAAAAAGCCTTTGACAAAATGTAGCATCCATTCCAATTAAAAACACTAGAGAGCAAAGGAATAAAAGGAGTATTCCTTTTATTAAATAAAACAATACACAATATTTGTCTAAAACCATCAATAAGCATTCTCTATAATGGGAATATGATAGAAGCCTTCACAATAAGCTCAAGTGTTAAGAACCATGCCTAAGTGTGAAACCCAGAAAAACCTGTAAAGCATTAAAGGGACTGTATGAGTAACAGATGGGTCAGTTTTCTTGAAAGCTTCCACAGCTGTGAATCTTAATACTTGAAGGAATTTCAAATCAGCCTTTACTGATACAGATGTTGCTTGTGAATTTGGGAATGAAATAAATCAGAGGCAAGAGGGAAGAGGAGAGAGGTCAGAGAATGCAACTACCTCTCCGTCTCCTTGTATCATCATCATCTCTCACATGAAGGGATCTATTCTGTCAGTCAGAATTAGATCCCTAGCAGCCACTAGCAGGTTCTTAACTGTCAGGGGTGAAGCAAGGATTCCCATTATCACCACTATTTTTTTTTCCCCCTGAGGTTGGGGTTAAGTGACTTGCCCAGGGTCACACAGTTAGGAAGTGTTAAGTGTCTGAGGCCAGATTTGAACTCTGGTCCTCCTGAATTCAAGGCTGGTGCTCTATCCACTGCACCACCTAGCTGCCCCTTCAAAATAATACTAGAAATATTAGCTACAGCCATAAGAAAAAGAAATTTAAGGAATTAGGAGAGGCAAAGAGTAAATAAAACTCACTTATTGCAGATTTGATTTGAGAGCACCCTAAAGAATCAATTAGAAAACTCTTGAAATAATTTAACAACTTTATTTTTTTTTTAATTTTTTTTTTTAATTTTTATTTTATTTTATAATTATAACATTTTTTTGACAGTACATATGCATGGGTAATTTTTTACAACATTATCCCTTGCACTTACTTCTATTCAGATTTCTTCCCTTCCTCCCCCAACCCCCTCCCCCAGATGGCAAGCAGTCTTATATATGTTAAATATATTACAGTATATTCTAGATACAATATATGTGTGTAGAACCGAATTTTTTGTTGCACAGGAAGAATTGGATTCAGAAGGTAAAAATAACAGTTTACATTCATTTCCCAGTGTTCCTTTTCTGGATGTAGCTGGTTCTGTCCATCATTAATCAATTGGAATTGGATTAGCTCTTCTCTATGTTGAAGATATCCACTTCCATCAGAATATATCTTCATACAGTATCATTGTTGAAGTGTATAATGATCTCCTGGTTCTGCTCGTTTCACTCAGCATCAGTTGATGTAATTCTCTCCAAGCCTCTCTGTATTTCTCCTGTTGGTCATTTCTTATAGAACAATAATATTCCATAACATTCATATACCATAGTTTACCCAACCATTCTCCAATTGATGGACATCCATTCATCTTCCAGCTTCTAGCCACTATAAAAAGGGCTGCCACAAACATTTTGGCACATACAGGACCCTTTCCCTTCTTTAGTAGTTCCTTGGGGTATAAGCCCAGTAGTAGTATGGCTGGGTCAAAGGGTATGCACATTTTGATAACTTTTTGGGCATAATTCCAGATTGCTCTCCAGAATGGTTGGATTCTTTCACAACTCCACCAACAATGCATCAGTGTCTCAGTTTTCCCACAGCCCCTCCAACATTCATCGTTATTTGTTCCTGTCATCTTAGCCAATCTGACAGGTGTGTAATGATACCTCAGAGTTGTCTTAATTTGCATTTCTCTGATCAATAGTGATTTGGAACACTCTTTCATATGAGTGGAAATAGTTTTAATTTCATCATCTGAAAATTATCTGTTCATATCCTTTGACCATTTATCAATTGGAGAATGGCTTGATTTCTTATAAATTAAAGTCAATTCTCTGTATATTTTGGAGATAAGGCCTTTATCAGAACCTTTAACTGTAAAAAATTTTTCCCAATTTGTTACTTCCCTTCTAATCTTGTTTGCATTAGTTTTGTTTGTGCAGAAACTTTTTAATGTGGTGTAATCAAAATGTTCTATTTTGTGATCTATAATGGTCTCTAGTTCTCCCTTGGACACAAACTCCTTCCTCCTCCACAAGTCTGAGAGGTAAACCATCCCATGTTCCTCCAATTTATTTATGATTTCGTTCTTTATGCCTAAATCTTGGACCCATTTTGATCTAATCTTAGTATGTGGTGTTAAATGTGGGTCTATGCCTAGTTTCTGCCATACTAATTTCCAGTTTTCCCAGCAGTTTTTGTCAAATAATGAATTCTTATCCCAAAATTTGGGATCTTTGGGTTTGTCAAAGATTAGATTGCTATTTTTATTCACTATCTTGCCCCGTGAACCTAACCTACTCCACTGATCAACTAGTCTATTTCTTAGCCAATACCAAATGGTTTTGGTGACTGTTGCTTTATAATATAGCTTTAGATCAGGTACACTTAGAACACCTTCCTCTGACTTTTTTTTCATTAGTTCCCTTGCAATTCTCGACCTTTTATTCTTCCATATGAATTTTGTTGTTATTTTTTCTAGGTCATTAAAATAGTTTCTTGGGAGTCTGATTGGTATAGCACTAAATAAATAGATTAGTTTGGGGAGTATTGTCATCTTTATTCTATTCGCTCAGCCTATCCAAGAACACTGAATGTCTTTCCAATTATTTAAATCTGACTTTATTTTTGTGGCAAGTGTTTTGTAATTTTGCTCATATAATTCCTGACTCTCCTTTGGTAGATATATTCCCAAATATTTTATACTATCAACTGTTATTTTGAATGGAATTTCTCTTTGTATCTCTTGCTGTTGGATTGTGTTGGTAATGTATAAAAATCCTGAGGATTTATGTGGATTTATTTTGTATCCTGCGACTTTGCTAAAATTCTGAATTATTTCTAATAGCTTTTTAGCAGAGTCTTTGGGGTTCTCTAAGTATATCATCATGTCATCAATTTAACAACTTTATTAAAGTTGCAGGATATAAATCATCAACATCTCTTTATATGATTAACAAAGCCCAGTAATGAGATAGGAAGAGAAATTCCATTTAAAATAACTGTAAAAAAATATAAAATATTTGAAGAGTCTACCTGCCAAGATCTAAACATAATTGGAAAAATTAATGAAAAAATACAAAGGAAGGTGGCCTAGCAATACCAGATCTCAAATTATATTATAAAGCAATGATCATCAAAGCTATCTGGTACTGGCTAAGAAATAGAATTGTAGATCAGTTGAATAGATTAGACACATAACACATAAAATACAGTATTCAATAACCATAGTGACCTAGTTTTTTATAAATCTTTGGGATAAGAACACAATACTTGATAAAAACTGCTGGAAAAACTGGAAAAATAATATATAAACTAAGCATAGAACAATATCTCACAGTGTATACAAAATTAAGGTCAAAATGGGTACATGATTTAGACATAAAAAGTGACACCATAAACAAAAGAGCAAGGAATAGTTTACCTACCAGATCTATGGAGAAGAGAAGATTTCATGGCCAAACAAGAGATAGAGAACATTATGAAATGTAAAACAGATAATTTTAATTATATTAAATTAAAAAGACTTTTGCCCAAACAAAACCCATGCAATCAAGGTCGTAAAGAAAGCAGAGAGTTGGGATATAATCTTTACAGCAAGTGTCTCTGATAAAAGCCTTATTTTTCAAATTTACAGAGAACTGAGCTAAATTTATAGGAATACAAGCCATCTTCCAGTGAACAGAAAGTTTTCAGATGAAGAAATCCTAGCTATTTATAAGCATATGAAGAAGTGTTCTAAATCTCTAAAATGAAAAAGAGATTTAGAACACTTCTTAAATTAAAGCAAATCTGAGGTATGATCTCACACCTATCACACTGCTTAATATGATCACAAAGAAAAAAATGATAAATATTGGAGAGCATGTGGTAAAAAAAAATTATCATTCTAAGGCATTTTTGGTGAAGTTGTGAACTAATCCAACCATTTTGAGAGCCATTTGGAACTATGGGCATATATATATATATATATATATATATATATATATATATATATATATATATATATATATATATATATATATATATATATATATATATATACATAAAATATATCAAACTGTGCATGCCTTTTGATCCAGAAATATCACTATTAGTATCAAAAGATAGGAAAAGCTGTCTATGAGGCTGCTTAACATACAGTTTCTTTTACCTTCTGGTAACCATGGTGGGAACAAATGCTAATCTTTGAGGTGATGTTCATTACAGGATTTACTTTTAGCTTTTCCAAAGAGGTTTCCAAAAGACTTTAAAAATAGGATTACAGGGGGAAAAATAGTTCTGTCTCCTTAAAAAATCTGCAATAAGCAGCAACTATGAAAAACAACAATATTTCTTATGTCGGTAATTCTTCAAATGTTTTTCCTGAGTAAATGAAACCTCATTAGAATGTCATAGCACTCTAAAATAACTGATTTAAGCTATATTTTTCCTCCATTTGAGAGCACTAAAAATCCTTACCCTACTCTTTTTAATCTATGAGTTTAAAGCTGAGGAGCTCATATAGTATTTTAGGGAAACACACTTCTTTTAGTGACACCTTTTGTTATTTCTTTCATGTAAATATAGTTTAAAAGCACCACATAATATTTTATTACTCATTCACTTAAATTGTTTTCTTAGTGATTTGCCAACATTTGGGGAGAGAGCCAACTTCCTAGTCCTCTTAATTGATCTGACCTCCCTACTGTTTGTTTTCTTTGTACCATTTTCTTCTGATATCTATGGGTTATGCTTATAGATTCAGAAATTAATGCACAGTAAGCAGCTATTTCTTCTCAAGGCAAAAGAGAATGAGCCACAGGAAGCTTTTGGTTAAACATTAAAAGATACTTTCCTTTTCCTAGAGAGAAACACAAAGATATCTCATAAAGGAGGAGTTGTGGAGTCATCTTCTCTAATTCCTAAGATAATTAGGTTACTATTTACTAGATTACCGGTATCCTAAAAGAGCTTGTGCAAAAACTGCAAAGAAAAGAAATTCAAATAAACATCCACAAGGAGTGTATCTACACATTATTAAGACCAGTTCTTAGTTCTTTTTGAAGGAAAAAGGTCAGGCTTTGATTTAATAAGTGCTGAAAAATCTCTCATTCAAAAAACTATACCAATGAATTATGTTGTGATTTATAAAATTCCTATAGTCATTCTTTTGGATGAAAGCATTGAAAGCAACTTTCTGTGAGAGGTGTAGTCTATTACCAGTGGTAAACAATTTAGATCAAACTTACTTAAATGGATTTGTCTAATAAGAATAGAGACCCCAAACAAATTAAAGATAAGTTGGCTTTGTATGTTTTTTTTTTAACAAAGTGAGACTTTACAAAGTCCTTTTCATACAACTCTAAGTGATAATTAATGAAGAACAAAAAATCAAGAATATCAAAAGAACTAATGAAAAAAAGAGGTAGCAATACCAGATCTTAAATTATATTATAATAATTATTTAAAAAAAATCTGATGCTGGCCAAGAAATAGAAAAATAATTCAATGGAACAGAATAGACATATAATTTTACAGCATAAATAAACATAGTAACCTTTATTTGGCAAATGTATAGACGAGATTTGGGGATGAGAATTCATTGTTTGGTAAAAAAAATTTGTTGAGAAAATTGGAAAACAGTAGGGCAGAAATTGGGCATAGACTAATATCCTGCACCATTTATCAAGATAAAGTCAAAGTGAAAGTATTAGCCATCCATTTTACTGAAGAGGAATCAGGAACTCATTGGGTAAAGTGGATTGTTTGCAGTCACAAAGTAAATGGTAGAACTGAGCCTTCAATCCAAAATTTTCAGGCTTTTAAAAGTTTTTTGCTTTTTTCACTATGCCACGTTGTTTAGGATAGAACTCTGAACCTTTAGGAAATTATCATTTAGATTAAGTATAAGGAATCATCTCTTTCATATTCCAGAAAGAATCACTATCAGTCTACTCATCTCATCTTTTCTCTGTTCTAGTCAGAACTGGCCAGTATCTTGGTGTAAAAAATGCTGCTTATCTTTTTCAATGAAGACATTCCTCACACAGGACATGAATATAATGAAACTTTTAAATGATTTCAGGTACACTGAAAACTGATGGAAGATCCTTTACCTCATTCCAAAAGAAAAATTCTAAAGTTAAGACAAATGTTCCGATCCCTTTCCCTAACAGTGTGATATGGTTTATCTGTACTTTATAGACTATATAATTTGGTAATTAGAGAAGAGTTAAGACCTTTCTTATTTCTAATCTGAATTATTATAAAAATTTCCAAGTCTGATTCCTCTTCCATTTGTTTGTCTGACCTGCAGAAGACAAAATCAAGTAATAATATATTTGAGGAGAGAAAGATTTCTGAAGATCACTTAATCTAATCTATTCCTTTTGCAAATGAGGAAAGTAAAGCCTGGGAACATAAAGACAGAGAATTTGACAGAATTGCCTGAGAAATTGTGAAAATTTTATTATTATGTGACTTCTTAAATCCATCACTTTCATATAACTAATATATATTAGTCCAAGAGGGGATCTAAGTAGTGTAGTGGATAGAGTGCCAGACCTGGAATTAGGAAAATCTGAGTCCAAATTAAGCCTGAGACACTTACTAGCTAGGTCATTCTGGACAAATCATTTAATCCTCTTTGTCTCAGTTTCTTCATCTGTAAAATGAGTTGAAGAAGGAAATGGCTCTTCAGAATCTTTGCCAAAGTAATGCAGTCAAAGAAAACTGAACAACAACATTAGTCACAGGAAGAACTTGAACGTGGGTCATTCTGACAACTTTTACTTATCTGTTTCCCTGTATTACAGGTGCTTAATACATTTTTGTTGAATAAAGGACATTTTAAAAACATTGGATCATGGATTCTCATTGCAAATATTGAATGATATCCTCATCATTTTCATCTTCCAATGTTTCCTAAGTACCTGTAAAATGCATGGCATCTAACTGACCACTAAAAGTGACCAAGAGGGCAGAGAAACTATGTGAGGAAATTAGAAATGCAATCTTTATAGACAGGAAAAAGTATGTGAATATGAAAAGTCTCACGAAACCAAGAATTCACCAAGATCACTATATTGAGACAGAAACAACAGGCTAGAATTCAAAAAAAGATAAATAGAAAGAAATTTTCATGTAACCTTGTACAATGCAGCAGTTTAGACGACCTAAGAAGTTGGGCAAGATTTCTCAAAGAGATACTACAAGCTATTGTTAATGAAAACCAAAAGAACTGATACGTTTAATTTTGAAAACTTTCTTCCTCAAATACCTTCACTATCCTGTGCTTTCTAAACATGCTTTAATAGAAAATAAATTTCCCAGACTTTCCAGAGTCCCAAACAGTGTTTTCATTTTTGTTGTGACTGTTCATTCTTTGAGAGCCTATAAAAACAGAGAAAGCTTTTAAGATGGAAAGGTTGTAAAATTAAAAGTAAATCCAACAATGAAATTCGCAGCTTATACCAAAATCTCCCCATCCATCTATGTCTAGGTCTCTGTCTCAATTTACACTGAGTAATTTGGTTTCCACAATACATTTTCTTTGAAAACATGATCAAAAGAAGAAATTCTAATTTTTTAGATAGAAGACTACTGTTAAGATGCACATGTTATGAGTGGTAAAGGAAGTCCTTCTGACACCCATTAACCCATTTTATCAGGGTGAGTAGAGGGGGAATCTTTTTTCTGTAGGCATCCATTTGGACATTTATTTACAGCATCATTCATGGGCCATACAAAATTATCAGCTTATAGAACTCAAACAATGGGAGATTGGTGTACCTGGTTTTCAGCTTGGCAAATGATTTCATGGGTTTTATATGGCCTGTGGGCTAGATGTTCCCCATCTCTTCATTACATCATTAACATTCATGCAGCTTTGTCAGGCTTTTTAGAGAACATCTTAAAAAGCAGAGAGAAGGTAAGGCATGAAAAAGTTCATTGTCTGGAAGGTAGGGAGAAAAATATTCAGAGGATAGGTTACTATCCAGACAGATCAG
The DNA here is from genome assembly GCF_048593235.1 of Sminthopsis crassicaudata. Taxonomy (NCBI): domain Eukaryota; kingdom Metazoa; phylum Chordata; class Mammalia; order Dasyuromorphia; family Dasyuridae; genus Sminthopsis; species Sminthopsis crassicaudata. Next base: position 215,648,657 of record NC_133619.1, on the reverse strand, counting down.
GTATATTAATACAGAGTTGTGGAGGGTGAGATAGTCAATACTCAATCAGTCAACAAACATTTATTAAACACTTACTATATGCCAGGAGCTGTGTTAAGCACTGGAGATATGAAGGAAGGCAGAAGTCAGGTCTGCCTTTCAGGAGTTCACAATAGAATGAGGGATATAACATACAAACAACTATATACAAACAAACTATATAGAGAATAGATGGGACAGTTAGTTGATACAGTGAATAGAATTCTCAGTCCTGGAGTTCCATGATTTATAGTCAATTGGCATCAGCAATAGAATATTATTGTGAATAACACGGAATTGTGTGCCAGGGAGCAGAACCTTATGGTCACTAAACCACGATCCAATTTCCCATATGTTATCTAAAGTCCTCTCCTCTCCTCCTCCTATTTAATTTTTGATCCATTTTTCAAAGCTTGTTCGAGATATTCACACTGTGGATTTATTCTCAAGTTCTTCATTCTTTCACTTTTAAACTCCTTGGGCCAAGTTTTGAGCCAGAACTCTGAATTTGAAACAAAGAATCCTTACAAGGTACTAAGTGGAATTGATAGAGACAATGGTTGTTTAGCATGGTGCTTAACAGTTCTATAGTTCAGTACATGTACTTAGTACTTACTATAGTTCTACAAGATTCACACCTTGGATAAGAGACCATATAAGCTCGGACAAGCTCAGCCAGAATCAGAACTAGGGAAGACAGAGAAGTGGTGACAGGCTGTCCTCCTCCGCTTCTCCACTGAAACCAAGATCCAGAAGGTCTCCAGAAAACTTAGCGGAGCCCCAAGTGAAGGAGATAGGACTTTGAAAGAGACACTAAAGGATTTGGACTTTACCCCCTGGCTGTACTTGTGGTGATTACTGAACTGAAACGAAGGCTGCTCCCAGAGACCCCAAGAAAACCCCAACAGAGAACATTGCATTTTAGAGAGAATATTACAACCCCATCCCACTCCACCCCCATAAAACTAGAAATAGTTAGAGTCATTTTTTTGAATATCCATGAAACTTATTAAGAAAAATCCTGTTCTGTTCCAAGATTCATTTTCAATGGTATGCCATCCACAAAGAAGAGTACTAAGAAACGCTGACATTTCTCTATCCTATTTCCATTTGGACAGCTAGGTGGCACAATGTATCAAGCGTGGAGTCAGGAAGACTCATCTTCATGAGTTGACATCCAATCTTAGATACTTAGTAGCTGTGTGACTCTGGGCAAGTCACTTAATCCTGTTTGCCTCAGTTTCCTGATTTGTAAAATGAACTGGAGAAGGAAATGGCAAACCACTCCAGTAAGAGTCTGAAACAAATGAACAACAATGCAATTTACATTTGAACTTTAGCTTATCTTCCCCTGTTTTGCTCCCATCTTGATACGGATAATAGTTATCTCTTTCATGTCACAGCTTTCTATATCACAGTTTTAATATTTTGAAGCTCAGAATAAGAAATTAAATGGAAATTTGGAGGGGGGAGCTTTTGGTAAGCCACAGACAACATCAGAAGGCCAGCCATGACACAGAAAAAGTTTAGAACTCCAGAAATGCATAAAATATATGCATAGCGTATTTTATCTTTCAGTATTATAATAATTCAAACTTCTTCTGTGGAGTGAAGAGAAGGCCAAAAAATTTTTATTGTACCCTTACAATAAATCAGTATTGTACCCTTAATCCTTGCAGTGTGGGAAGAGATAACTGTAAAAGAGTCATTAAACAAAATTATATTGATACATCTATCAAGTTCTAAATTCCTCTTATTCAATAAGGGAAACTGAGAAAAGAGAAAAGAACATAATCAAATTTCTTTGTTTCATTTGGAATGGTTAGAATGGGAAGAGGTACCCTCACAGTGAAAATGGCACTATGCAGAGGGAAAGAAATCTGGGCATTTACTCTATTTCTGTCACTAACTAATAATATTACTTCAATACCCTAGGCATCAGTCATCTCATTTATAAAAATAAGAGGCAGTAAAATGGAGAGGAATGTGTTGGACCTGCATCTGATAGACAGCTGGCCACATCCTACTTCAGTCACTTAACTAGCTAGGAGACTTCATGGGGGAAATTATTTAATCTCTCATTTTCTGTTTCTTCATCTGTAAAATGAAGTACTGAGAGAGATGATTTCTAAGACTCCTTCCAACTTTAAATCTGTGATTTAATGAGCCTTATATCTGATTTTGGCCTTTATCTGTGATTTTGTTGGTATACAAGATTCTTACTGAGAACATCTCTTACATCTCAGATCGGCAACTACTTTTCAACTTATGATTTTAAGAGGACAGCTGAAGGTACTGGAAGTGTTCAGTGACTTTGTTGACAGAGCCAGGATGTGTCAGAGGCAAGGTCTTTCTTTCTTTATTAATTTTATAATTATAACATTTTTTGACAGTACATATGCATAGGTAACTTTTTACAACATTATCCCTTGAACTCACTTCTGTTCCGAATTTTCCCCTCCTTACCTCCACCCCCTCCCCTTCGATGGCAGGCATTCCTATACATGTTAAATATGTTATAGTATATCCTAGATACAATATATGTGTGCAGAACCAAATTTTTTTGTTGTATAGGAAGAATTGAAGGTAAAAATAACCGGAAGAAAAACAAAAATGCATACAGTTTATACTCATTTGCTAGTGTTTCTTCTCTGGGTGTAGCTGATTCTGTCCATCATTGATCAATTGGATATGATTTAGATCTTCTCTATGTTGAAGATATCCACTTCCATCAGAATACATCCTCATACAGTATCATTGTTGAAGTGTATAATGATCCCCTAGTTCTGCTCATTTCACTCAGCATCAGTTCATGTAAGTCGCTCCAAGCCTCTCTGTATTCATCCTGCTGGTCATTTCTTACAGAACAATAATATTCTATAACATTCATATACCATAATTTACCCAACCATTCTCCAATTGATGGGCATCCATTAATTTTCCAGTTTCTAGCCACTACAAAAAGGGCTGCCACAAACATTTTGGCACATACAGGTCCCTTTCCCTTCTTTAGTATTTTTTTGGGATATAAGCCCAGTAATAGCACTGCTGGATCAAAGGATATGCACAGTTTGATAACTTTTTGGGCATAGTTCCAGATTGCTCTCCAGAATGGTTGGATTCTTTCACAACTCCACTATCAGTGTCCCAGTTTTCCCATATCCCCTCCAACATTCATCATTATTTTTTCCTGTCATCTTAGCCAATCTGACAGGTGTGTAGTGGTATCTCAGAGTTGTCTTAATTTGCATTTCTCTGATCAATAGTGATTTGGAACACTTTCAGGTGAGAGGAAATAGTTTCAATTTCATCATCTGAAAATTGTTCATATCCTTTGGCCATTTATCAATTGGAGAATGGCTTGATTTCTTAAAAACTAGAGTCGGTTCTCTATATATTTTGGAAATGAGACCTTTATCAGAACCTTTAACTGTAAAAATGTTTTCCCAGTTTGTTAATTTCCCTTCTAATCTTATCTGCATTAGTTTTGTTTATACAAAAACTTTTCAATTTTATATAATCAAAAATTTCTATTTTGTGATCAATAATTATCTCTAGTTCTTCTTTGGACATAAATTCCTTCCTCTTTCACAGGTCTGAGTAGTAAACTATCATATGTTCCTCTAATTTATTTATAATCTCATTCTTTATGCCCAACTCATGTACCCATTTTGACCTTATCTTGATGTAAGGTATTAAGTGTGGGTCAATGCCTATTTTCTATCATACTAATTTCCAATTTTTCCAGCAATTTTTGTCAAACATTGAGTTCTTATCCCAAAAGCTGGGGTCTTTGGGTTTGTCAAACACTAGATTATTAAAGTTATTTATTATTTTGTCCTTTGAACCTAACCTATTCCACTGATCAACTAGACTATTTCTTAGCCACTAGCAAATGGTTTTGGTAACCACTGCTTTATAATATAATTTTAGATCTGGTACACCTAGGCCAACTTCATTTGATTTTTTTTTTCATTAATTCCCTTGAAATTCTTGACCTTTTGTTTTTCTATATGAACTTTGTTGTTATTTTTTCCTAGGTCATTAAAATAATTTTGTGGGAGTCTGATTAGTATAGCACTAAATAAATAGATTAGTTTAGGGAGTATTGTCATCTTTATTATATTTGCTAGCCCTATCCAAGAGCATTTAATATTTTTCCAATTGGTTAGATAAGACTTAATTTGTGTGGAAAGTGTTTTGTAGTTTTGCTCATATAGTTCCTGATTTTCCCTTGGCAGATAGATTACTAAATATTTTATACTATCAGTAGTAACTTTAAATGGAATTTCTCTTTGTAACTCTGTTGGATTTTGTTAGTGTTATATAAGAATGCTGATGATTTATGTGGGTTTATTTTGTATCCTGCAACTTTGCTAAAGATGTGGATTATTTCTAATAGCTTTTTAGTAAAATCTCTGCCTCCCTCCCTTTTGATGTGGTTTGAGTGGTCTAGATTCGTGATGGTCTAGAGGTTAGTGTCTATAAGAGAGTTGTTAGGAATCCCCTTTAAATTAGCCACATGTTTTAGGAATGAAAGAATTCACTCATTCCCAAATTATTAGTTGCAAAAAGAAAGTTTATTGTTGGATAGAAATCAGTTTACCAAGAGACTGACTTCTATAATGGCTGATCTATTGGAAAATGGAATTTTGCACTGAGAATGCTTTCTCAGTGGACAGAAGTATCCTGACAGCTGAGTGAACTATCTAGGTCCATCTGCAAAAGATCTTACTGGAGGAAAGCGTGTCTTGGTGAGGGCTGGGACAGCTCCAGCAGGTCAGAGCTGGTGAGGGGCTGGGAAAGCCCAGGTTCCTGGACTTAGATTCGTATCAGCCCAGATCTCCTATTGGAATTAACAACACTTCAAAAGAGTGCTTTTTGACTAGGATTTCTAATTGAATCAAAGGCCCTGACATTCTGGAAAGATAACTTATCTTCCGGGATATGCTCCCCAAGAGGGGCTGAGAATCTGAAGGCGATCACAGATCAAAAGGAAATATAGTTTCTTAAAGGGAGCACAATCTGCTTCACCTTCTTTCTTCCTCCTTCCCTTCCTCTTTCCATTTCCTCTTTCTTTCTTCCTTCCCTCCCTTTTTTCTTCCTTTTTCCCTCATTCAGTTCTTTCATCCTTCATTTTTCCTTCCTTCCTTTTCTCCTACCTTTTTTCTTTATTTCTTCATTCTCTCCTTTCTCTCTTCTTTCCTTCTTTCTTCCCTCTCTTCTTACTTCCTTTTTTCATTCATTTCTTTCTTTTCTCCTTCATTCTTGCTTCTCTCCCTCCTCCTTTCCTTCCTTTCTTCTTTTCTTCCTTCCTTTCTCCCTCTCCTTTTTCCCTTTCTCCTTTTTCTCCTTCCTTCTCTCTATACTTTTTTTCTTTCTTCCTTCTCTTTTTATTCCCCCCTCCCTTCTTCCTTCTTTTTTCTTTCTTTTTAATTAGGGAAGTATTTTCAAAACTCTTTTTTTCTTTCTTTTTAATTAGGAAAGTATTTTCAAAACTCTATATTGAAATAAATCCTGATTAATGACAATCCATTATAGTATGTTTTTTTAAATTGCTGTAGAAACTAAAATAATTATGAAGCGATTTAAAATCCTACTTTATAACTTATAACTTGGAAACTGACTTTCAATACTTTAGACATCACAAAGATTTATTATTTATGAATAGATGTGCTTAAAATTCTGAGTTTTAATGAAGCCTGGGCATAGCATCACCTTCAACTCCCTCAAGGTTCTTCCTATGTCTGGGGAAGGGCTAATTTATTCAGCTCACGTGAATCCACTCTTTTTTTAATTTTCATTTTATTTTTTAATACTCATTGCTTTATGAATCATGTTGGTAGAGAAAAACCAGGACAAAAAGGAAAACCACAGGAGAGGGAAAAAAACACAGGAAAAAAAGAAGTGAACATAGCATGTGTTGATTCACATTTATTTAATCTCCATAGTTCTTTTTCTAAATGCCTATGGTGTTTTCTATCTAAAGTTTATTGGGAATGCCTTAGAATTAATTCACTCTTTAAAGTTGGAATTGTTCCCTAGAGGAGACTATGTGACTTCAACTTGCTGTTATGGCCCTATAATTTTAAGTCACATTCTTCTACCAATAAACAAATTGTATATTATGTGTTTGTGATATTCTCAAAAAAATGAGGATTTTGAACATGGGGGAGAGTCAGCATGTACAAAATACTAGTAGTGAGGCACACAAGTAGAAAAACCCATGATTCTGGATTGTAGATTAAGATATCAATAATGATAGCCATAGGGAATGATTCTTACTATAAGTGATGGGGAAGTATGTGGCACAGTGGTTCCAGATACCTACTGTGATCTTGGGCAAATCACTTAACCTTGTTTATCTCAGTTCTTCGTCTATAAAATGAGCTAGAGAAGGAAATGGCAAACCATTTCAGTGTTTTTTCCAAGAAAACTCCAAATTAGAGGTAGACGTGCTTGAAAAAAGACTGAACAAAAACAAAAACTATTTTTCCTTTTTTTGAGCTTTTGTATTCTCCTTATTTATCCAAAGCTGCTTCTCTGCTATGCATAGGCTGCTAAAGCAATATTAAGCTCTATTCATAAAGCAGAAGCATTATCCCCTTTCAAGAAAATTGTAGCTTTACACTTGGGGTCTGTGGCTTTCCTGCTCTGCTCCAATGGCAAGATATAGAAGCAACATGATTTTTCAGTGACAAGCATTTCTCTTCAAATCTGCTACTGGAAGCTGAGTTTTTCCCTCTTCTCCCAGAGTGTGGTAGAAGGCAACAGTCAAAAACTCTGAGGGGTTTCCCTTCTCTTTGACTGTAGAAGTTGATAAAGGATAATTAGCCAAATCAACTCAACTCAGTAGGAAGGTTCAGTTTCCTTCAGTAGTTTCTCAGCAGCCATAGAGCCTGATGGGCTCCATACAATTCTCTCAGTGATTTAATCCTAAAAGTAGCTGTTCTATTAAATTTTTCTTTCAAGCAACAAAGGACTATTTTCATTGTCAGCCTTTCTATCCAAATGACTGCTAGGTCCTTGATCTTTAGTGGCACATCAGGGGCTTCTCATGAGTAATGTCCCATATCTAACTCAGGTGGAAAAATTTGAATTTTCCATTCTATAATGTATAATACCAACCAACAATAGAGAATTTTCCTGCAGACTCTAAATAGCTCTCTCATTAATAATTTCTCAGCAATATCTTTTAGAACTCTGAAAATGGTCATATGTAAATGAAATGATGGACCACAATGTCTTGCATCTATTTCTATGTTCAATCAGTTGTTTCTGTTGTTCAATTCTGTCTAAAAGGATGTATAGGATTTTCTTGACAAAGATATTGGAGTAGTTTGTCATTTCCGTTTCCAGTGGATTAAGATAAACAGGGTTAAGTGATTTGCCTAGGGTCATATAGTTAATGAATGTCAAAAGTCACATTTGAACTTGATCTTCCCAATTCCAAACCCAGCACTCTATCCACTGAACCACTTAGCTGCATTTGCACTTGCACCTTTTAGTTGATTTCAAATAGGTCTTCTCTTCACATTTATTTGAGGTTTTCAAAACAATCGCAAGCTACTTTTCTTAGAAAAATATCCTTCCTCTTCCCCTGTCAGCAACTGAAATATTCAGGTACAAAGGGGCAGTACCTTAAGGGGTAGGGTAGAGGGAGTGGCATAGAAGATATTTTTCTCTGGGTCAAAGGAACCATGTGTGATTTTGATATATTTTATTACATGTTTTGAGAAGAGCCTTTTAGGGACTTAAATGTTTTGTAAAAAAAACAAATGAATAATAAACTCAATGTTTTAAATAAAACTCTTACTCTGTTGGGTGAATGTGAAGATGTGATACACTCTTTTTTAATACATTTTTATTTATTTTGACAAATATTTCCTAATTACATGTAAAATTTTAAATATTCATTAATAAAATTGAATTCTAAATTCTCCCCCTCCTCCTAGCTGCTCCCTTTCCCACAACTCTTTCTCATTGAATAGACAAGCAATATATCATTTGAAGATGTGACATAATGTAGAAAATAACTTGCGAAATTAAACAGTTATGTATTATTAGTGGAGTTGTAAAATGATCCAACCATTCTGGAAAGCAATTTGGAACTATGCTCAAAGTGCATGGTCTTTGATCCAGCAGTGTCTCTACCGGGTCTGTATCCCAAAGAGATCATAAAAGAGGGAAAAGAACCCACATGTGCAAAATTATTTGTAGCAGCTCTTTTTGTAGTGGTAAGAAACTGGAAATTGAGTGGATACCCATCAGTTGGGGAATAGCTGAATAAGTTATGGTACATGAATGTAATGGAATATTATTGTTCTATTAAAAAATGATGTCTAATTTCAGAAAAACCTGGAAAGACTTGTTGAACTTGATGGGGATGAACTCTGAAACTGTGTACTCTTTAATCTGTAAAAGAATCACTCTGAAACTGTCCCCTTTAATCTATAAAATAAGGGAGATTCAGAGTCTTAGGCCTTTCTCTGGGAAAGCATATCTTCCCAGACAACTTAGTTAAGCAATGTCATTCAATTGAGAAATCTTGGTCAAAACACCTTTCATTGATCTTTTTGGGGTAGCTCGGAGCCTCTTCAGTAAATTCTGAAAAGATCTTGGTCTAATAATCAGCTCAAGTTGCCTCCAGCCCCCAGTCAAGATTTGCTCATAAAATAGATTGCTGTAAACACACTCTTTGCTAATCTAATTCCTTCTTGGAGAACAATAAAACTTCCTTTTGCCACAAACAGATTTCGGGTTCATGAATTCTTTCAGTTGGACCTGCACGGAGACAGAGGGGATTCTCACATCAGTTCTCACACTTCAATTCTCTCACTAGAACCCCATCAAACTGATGCTAAGTGAAGTGAGTAGAACCAAGAGAACTTTGTACATAGTAACAAGATAATGTGATGATCAACTATGATAGACTTGGCTCTTTTCAGCAATGAGGTGATTCAAGGCAATTTCAATAAACTTGTGATAGAAAGTGCCATCTGCATCCAGAGAGAGAACTAAGGAGACTGAATACCTATTAGCATAATATTTTCACATTTTTGTTGTTGTTGTTGTTTGCTTGTATTTTTCTCATGGTTTTTTTTCCCCTTTTGATCTGATTTTTCTTGTGAAGCATGACAAATATGGAAATATGTTTAGAAGAAATGCACACTTTTAATCTTTATCAGATTGCTTGCTGTTTTAGGAAGGGAGGAGAGGGGTAGAGAAGAAGAAAATTTTGTAACATAAGGTTTTGCAAAGATGAATGTTGAAAGTTATCTTTGCATGTATTTGGGAAAATAAAATACTATTTAAAAAAAAAAAAGAAAACTTGCAAAAGCCTGTTTATTCCCTCCTCATGTTTCAAGTGTATACTCCATGCATAAATGAGTCACTCTCATAATATTTTTATTGATATGGAAAAATAATCATATAGCTGCTAATGTCAGTTGCTTTTTTGCTAGTAAAATACTTAAGATCTTTTCCATTCTTTTAGGATCTTCCTTCTTCAAGATCTCTTGAAAACTGCTCTTTGAGTGCCTTTAAAAGTATGTTATTTATAGATTTGGTATGTAGATATTTAAAGAGGTAAGGTCATATAACCCAAATTCATTTAAATATATGTCCTCACCACTTCTGCACAATCATTTTCAGTTGTGCCTGACTCTTTGTGAGTCCATTTGGAGTTTTCTTAGCGAAACTTAGCAAAAGCCACTAAAGTGGCATAACACTTCCTACTCCAGCTAATTTTCAGATGAGAAAACTTAAGTTAAACAGGGTGACTTTCCCAGAGTCACACAATTAGTGTCTGAGGCCAAATTTGAATTCACAAAAATGAGTCTTCCTGAATCTAGATCCAGAGCTGTATCCACTACCTTATCTAGGTGGAGCACACAAAATCCTAATATGATGGTTCTGTTCTTGTCATAGGTGATGATAATGATAATGTTGCTTTTATATATACATATATATATATAGAAATATACATATGTATCTATGTATATGTATGTATACCTACATAATATATCTCAACATATATATAGTTGTAGATAGCAAATAATCAATTGCTATATATTGTTGTTTGTTATTGATTGATTTCTGTGGTTCTTCTGGTTTCATCTACAAATTATCTCACAGTGATCTAGCTTAGTTTAGTCACATACCAACTTTTCTTCAGGCTTGTTTTCCATTGAACTGAGTTTTGCTATTTTGTGACGTGATTCTACTTGTCAGCTTCCATGATCTTTTCTGTGATGCTGGCCAGAGATAAAAGTAGTACTCTAACTCAGTATTGCTCTTTCTTGAATGTCTCTCTCTGGTGGCTAATGATGTACTTCCTTGGTTCTGTCTCCATATTGTGGTGATTGCTTTGCAACAGGTAAGTTTAGCTAAGAAATGCCAATGATTGGAATTAGTTTTGTTACTTTCCCCTGCCCCTTTTTCAGAACTAATACACTTTCCCATTTAAAGAGGAAATATTACTCTATAATTCATTGGACTATAATTCATTAACATGGTCTATATTAAAAATAAATTCATCTTATTCAATAGCCACTGTGCTCAAGACATACCACTCTTCAACATCTTTGAGAACACATGAATGTTCAAGGAACAATACTGGAGAATTTGAAGAACCTCAGGCAAAATACTAATATTCTTCACAAGAAAAGAGAGTTGAAGTGAGCATTTAAAGATGAGGAGAAAGGATAGAAAGAGATTCAGAGAATTCTTAGTATGTGCTTGTGCTCAGCTGAATTTTCTAAATCAAAAAAGCATATGCTCATCCCATAAATGCCATCTCCTTTTGCAATTGGCTTGGGGAAATAGAATGCTTCAGTATAAATATCTCCATAGTGTTCATCATCATAATAACTTGCATTTCACTTTTCTCATAGTATTTCATGATAGTGGAAACTACCACGTTTTTCCTGTTTTGAGTAGATAAGATTAAATGTACATCAATCTTTTGTCCAGGCACATTGGGGTATTTTAGAGTTTTGAAAATTCATTTCAAGTAAAGCAGATTTGTCCTATTTATTATATTGGCAGCATTGGCTTGGGAAATCTGGGTTCCTTGCTAAATCAAGCTAGACAATTAAAGCAGACAATTTTGTATTAGCTAGAGTATTTTAAGTATTTGTCTTCCTTCAGAAACATGGATTGTACTATACAATTTAATATGTGGTTACATAATGCCTTCTTTTGTTCTCTAATTAATCTTTGGGTTTAAGTTAAGCCTCCCAAGCACAAAAATGTTCTGTCCTGTGACTTGTATATCCTCCCCTCTTCCAACCACCTCTCCAACCTACCCATCCTTTAAGGCCCAATTAACTTTTATCTCCTCTCTAAATCCTTATCTGCTATCTGCCACTTCAACCCAGTTCTCTGACTTTTTACAATCTCCTTAATTTGACATGACTAAATGCCATTTTGTATTCTTCATTGTTGGTTTTTGGATGTTTATTTCTTTCCTTTGATTACATTGCAAATTATCTCCTACTTCTTTTAAATATAAAGTATCTCAATCATAAGGACACTAGAGGTTCCTCATTTTCCAGATGAGGAAACTGAGTTCCAGGGAGATCAAATGAGGCCACAGAGATAGTAGAGAGAGTTCTGAACTCTATGAAGTCAAAAAGACACAAATTCAAATCCACCTTAAGATAGTGAGGCAACCCTGCGTAAGTCATTTTAACTCACTCAGCCCCAGTTTTCTCATCTGTGAAAAGGGATGTTAATAGTAATACCTATCTTTATTAAGATTAGAAGCTTCTTTTTTCAGAGACTGTTACTCAATTATTTGATAATCTGAATATTGCCTTCCTCAAATGTATAGGTAAAACAGAAAAATATGTGCAACTTGTTTTTTTAAACACTTGTTTATTTAGGTGGGAGAAGGAAGTCAGTGAGGAAACACTGGTGTTAGGAGGGAGTAGTTCATGAAAATCCAAAGTTGGTTATTTTCTGACTTCCTGTATGAGACATGGCAGTCATACCTCTCTTCTATTCCCCTAGATTTGTGTAAGGGTCTTGCAAAGGTGTCCTGGATTCATAAGGCTCCTTTTTGAGGGTGTTATTCAATTGCACAAAAGACTGCCATCTCCTTTTGCAATTGGCTTGGGGAATAGAATGTTTCAATATAAATATTTCTATAGTGTTCATCATCATAATATCTTGCATTTCACTTTTCTCATAGTGTTTCATGCTAATGGAAACTATTACATTTTTCCTATTTTGAAGATGATCTGAATGCACTGAAATGCTCTCAGTGACCACCCACAAACAGGGTTGTCTTCAGTCTCTGCCATCTGATCTAGTGAGATGAAGGACTCCTCAGGTCTTTTTATCTGCCTTGCTACTGGATCCCATGGTCTTTCAGAATTCATTATCCACCCTGCCTCTGTGACCTTTAGATCTTAGGCATTGTAATTTTATTTATAGATGTAATGCCAGGTCAGCTGAGCCACAACATGAGAATTAACTTTCTTTTATATGTTGTCCCTTTTGAACCCCCAATTAGAAAGTAAATTCCTTGAGATCAGGGAATATCTCACTTTCTAAACTTTTATTGCCAACACATTATAGTACTTGGTACCTACTGGATGTAACAGGATTCTGGCATGTTCAGATTGCCTAAGATAGCAGCATTAGGATTGGCAGGGAACTGATTCTGAAAGACTTATCTTCTGTTTTTTCTTATCATGGGCAGGATGCTGGGAGTAGCTTGTTCTCACTGGCTGTGTAGCTGCAACTGTGTCTTTAAAACTACCAGAATGACTGCTCTCACTCATGATAGCATACACACACTCTCTGTCTGTCTCTTTCTCTCTCATTGCCTCTCTGTCTCTATCTCTGTCTGTGTATGTGTGTGTCTCTCTGTCTCTCTCTCTGTTGGTCTGTCTCTTTTTCTGTGTTTCTCTCTCTCTTCTTCTTTGTTTCTGTCTCATTCTCCTTCCCTCCCTACCTCCCTCTCTCCTTCCCTTCCTTCCTTCCTTCCTTCCTTCCTTTTTCTCAATAATTTATTTTTTTCCCAATTGCATGCCAAAAAAATTTAGCATTCTTTTTTTTATTTGAGTTCCAAATTCCCTCCCCTCTTTGAGATGATAAATAATCTGATATAGATTGTACATATGAATCATACAAAACATATTTCTATGTTAATCATTTTGCCTCATTTTTTTATTATTTGTCTTTGTTCTCTAAAACGACCAATGACATCAGAAACTTGATGTTATGACTTGCAAGTGAATTAAATTTAAGTAAGGCAGGGCTGTGAAAAGTCTCCAGTCTCATTTTCTCCTCCATAGCCAGTTCAGTTCAGTGGCAAGATTTAGATCAGCACAACTGGTGATGACCCCAGCAATGGGAAACCTAGGTCTTTTTAAGCTAAAGTTCTTTCCAGGTCTTGGTTTGTCTGAGGCACTGCTTATTCAGTGAATAAGGCTAAATAAGAAATGATACAAAGGATGGCCTCTTTTACCTAGACAAAAAGCTATATACATCTAGATATTTATGTATCTAGATCTCCATATCAATATATGTCCTTATCTATCTATCTATTTATCTATCTATCTATCATCTAAATTTATATATCAGTCTGGGAGGAGAAAATCCTCAGGGTTTATGGCCAAAACAGAAACAATTGTTCTTTATACTTCTGGGAGCCATCAAAACCCAAAGACCAAGTGGGGCTTGGGCTGAGAATTATAGTTGACTTATCAGTGAATACCAGTCTGATTTGGATTTAAGATATAGTCAAGTGGCTCCTTTTAAAGCCAAATAGGCTTCATCAAAACCTAGCTTTCCAATGCCATATTTCAAAAAATTCCACTAACATGAGGCAAAAGAGTTAATTGTCTCAGTTTTTTAAAATTGGTATAATAAATAAATATGGAAGAGGAAAAAAAAAGAAAATCTAGCCTGTAAACCCCAAGATATCTTGCTAAGTCTCAGCATTCAAAATTTATATTCCTTTGGGCAGAGCAGATACTAGTTCACTTGTGGCTAGAAGCAGCTAAAGTACAAGCTCCACAAACCAATTGCAGATTTCCCACTTATAGGCAAATCTCTCTCTTTGGTATTCGCAAATATGACATGTTAAGACCTTTGCTTATGACCAATATGTACCACTAGTAATCACAATTACATTTCTCATTTTCATTGATTTTTATATTTGTTTCCCCCACTGGCATTGGTCTATACATCTGTAATAATGAACTCCACTCCAAATACTTTCTAAAATTAGTCTAAATAAGGAAACAAAGGAAATGAAAAGTAAGGAACTCTTCTGGGGTTCTCACTTTTCTTGGTGTGTTGCAGTAAGAAGAGTACTGGCCAGGGAATTAAATCAAAGGATCTGAGTTCAAATTTATCTCTGATATTTACTCTTAGGTGAACTTGTGTGAAACATTTACTTTCCATGGGCCTCAAATTCTACTTCTCAAAAATGAGAGGGTTCATCTTAATGACTTCTGAAGTTCCTAACAGGTCTGGATCTTTCATCTTATAATCCCTTTTAGAGATTAATGAAGGAGATCAGGGAGAGTTCCTCATTCTTAAAATCAATTCTCTCCTTATTCTTTTCTTACAGTCAAATTCACCATTGCCCCAGCTCATCACAGGATAAAGTAAGTGCAATCACAAAGTCTTAAAAAGTATATAAAGGCCTTCACTGCCTCCTCACTGGACAATTAGAGTTAAACAATGATTTAAAGCTGTTTCTGACACAGGTTTTCAATATGATAAGTATTTTTCTCCGAGAAGTATAGCAATGATTAAGGTCCCAGTCAGCCAGTGCTAAAAAGAGAATCCTTTCTACTCCCAAGAAACTATTTCAATGACCTAGAAAAAATAACAACAAAATTCATATGGAAGAATAAAAGGTCGAGAATTGCAAGGGAACTAATGAAAAAAAACTCAGAGGAAGGTGGTCTAAGTGTACCTGATCTAAAGCTATATTATATAGCAGCAGTCACCAAAACCATTTGGTATTGGCTAAGAAATAGACCGGTAGATCAGTGGAACAGATTAGATACAAAGGACAAAAAAGGGTACATCTATAGCAATCTAATCTTTGACAAACCCAAAGATTCCAACATTAGGGATAAAAATTCATTATTCGGAAAAAACTGTTGGGAAAACTGGAAATTAGTATGGCAGAAATTAGATATGGATCCACACTTAACACCATATACCAAGATAAGATCAAAATGGGTCCATGATTTAGGCATAAAGAGGGAGATAATAAATAGATTAGAGGGACAGAGGATAATCTACCTCTCAGACTTGTGGAGGAGGAAGGAATTTATGACCAGAGGAGAACTAGAGATCATTATTGATCACAAAATAGAAGATTTTGATTACATCAAACTAAAAAGTTTCTGTACAAATAATACTAATGCAAACAAGATTAGAAGGGAAGTAACAAATTGGGAAAATATTTTTAAAAACAAAGGTTCTGACAAAGGTCTCATTTCCAAAATATATAGAGAACTGACCCATAATTTATAAGAAACCGAACCATTCTCCAATTGATAAATGGTCAAAGGATATGAACAGACAATTCTCAGAGGAAGAAATTGAAACTATATCCACTCACATGAAAGAGTGTTCCAAATCACTACTGATCAGAGAAATGCAAATTAAGACCACTCTGAGATACCACTACACACCTGTCAGATTGGCTAAGATGACAGGAACAAATAATGATAAATGTTGGAGGGGATGTGGGGAAATTGGGACACTAATACATTGCTGGTGGAGTTGCGAAAGAATCCAGCCATTCTGGAGAGCAATCTGGAATTATGCCCAAAAAGTTATCAAACTGTGCATACCCTTTGACCCAGCAGCGCTACTACTGGGATTATATCCCAAAGAAATACTAAAGAGCGGAAAGAGACATATATGTGCCAAAATGTTTGTGGCAGCTCTTTTTGTTGTAACTAGAAACTGGAAGATGAATGGATGTCCATCAGTTGGAGAATGGTTGAGTAAATTGTGGTATATGAAGGTTATGGAATATTATTGCTCTGTAAGAAATGACCAGCAGGAGGAATACAGAGAGGCCTGGAGAGACTTAAATCAACTGATGCTGAGTGAAATGAGCAGAACCAGAAGATCACTGTACACTTCAACAACAATACTGTATGAGGATGTATTCTGATGGAAGTGGAAATCTTCAACATAAAGAAGATCCAACTCACTTCCAGTTGATCAATAATGGACAGAGGTAGCTACACCCAGAGAAGAAACACTGGGAAGTGAATGTTAATTGTTAGCACTAATATCTGTCTGCCCAGGTTGCATGTACCTTCGGATTCTAATGTTTATTGTGCAACAAGAAAATGATATTCACACACATGTATTGTACCTAGACTATATTGTAACACATGTAAAATGTATGGGATTGCCTGTCATCGGGGGGAGGGAATAGAGGGAGGGGGGGTAATTTGGAAAAATGAATACAAGGGATAATATTATAAAAAAAAATATATATATATATATATATATAATTTAAAAAATTAAAAAAAAAAAAAAAGAGAATCCTTTCTAAAAGCTCAAATGACTACCTAAAGTATTAGCCATTAAGATAAAAATCATTCTTATAAGCCTAATTGAACTGTTTGGACAATGTCAGAATAATATGAATGCCCCAAAAGTCAATTTCCTTTTCTTTATAAAAATAGCATTTCCAATAATGTGACATTTTAATGAAATGTTTCTCTTTTACTATTCACTGATGAAAAGGAGCCTGAGTTGCTGAGTTGCTGAACAAATAAATTTGATTTTCTGTTCTCCTAAGGCCTACTATTCTGAATTTTCTGAGATGGTCAACATAGAGGAACAGTTATTTAGCTATATGATGCTGGGCAAATCATTTAATATCTCTGAACTCAAATTTCTTCTTCTGGAAAATAAGGTTATCTATCTAGCAGGTGGTCAATAAAGTGCTTTATATACCTTAAAACCCCATATAAACATGAGCTGTTATTATTATCATTATTATCTTAGTCTTCTCTTTTTTTGATTTGATTCAGATAGAAAGGGTTCTGGGAAATGTTTTGGGGACCAATTGCTACCTTACTATCCTTTTGTTATATTTAGTGTTATTGGTAATTGATAATTGTTTTATAGCAAGCTTGCCATAAAACAGGACATGCTTTTAAGTTTAATCTACATTAACAATAGTTTCTCTATCCTCCCAAGTAGACAATTAATAAAACAATATATCAAGTCCTGATTTGTAGTGGTTGCAAATTTCCAAAGTCAAATGTCCACAAATTATTAAAAATTTAATAATATACTTAACCTGTATGAGTTGACTCTAGCAAGCACATAGCTGAAGCATATTGCCCATATTGTGGGGTAACAGTACACTGCAGAGATAGTCTCAAAATCAAGAAGACCTGGTTGAAGGCCTGTCTTGGGCAGGTAGTGCTTTTATGAACTCAAGCAAGAAATTTATTCTCTAAGATTGTTCTGAAGAAGCTAAAACTGCATTGGGAAGAGTAATTTCCTCATCTGAAGTTCTTGGTATGAAAGAAACCATAGGCCTAGTCCCTATATAATGCTATTGTTATTATTAATAATGATGATGACAATTTCCATCACATAGCTGTTCTAAATGGGGAGACACTATTTCCTAATATCTTGTTATATGAATAGCCATGGAGATGGGAAAGAAAAGGATCAGATCTCCTTTTGTCTTTTTTATTCTTTAAATCTTCTAATTCCCTTCCTCAATCCAAGAAGAATAATTTCTTTTCCTATAAATGGGAAATTCCCAATCTATTTTGAAGAGACCAAGGGTATTTAGCTAGGGTTTTTGCTTTAGTACAGTATTAATTTTTCTTCTTTCCACTTCCTCCCAGATCAGTGAAGATAGAGAAAGCCTATGCATCTTTAAAAATCTGCATTTAAGGGCCTAAGATACTGCTAATTTTCACAGGCATTTGCTTTATCTCTCTCCCCAATATCCTTGTATGAACCTCAGAATTGGTAATTGTTTCAAGATCCCAGACTCTAGCATCTCATTTTAAACAAGGAAACCGAAGTTACTTGACTTGTTTAAGATTACATAGATAAGAAGTGGGATAGTCAGGATTTAGACATAATTCCTTAGATGCCAAATCTACCATTTTCTGCACCATAACATGTTCTTTCTTGATGGGATAGAACACCTCTCCTTTCAAATCAGACCTCAAAAATGAAGAATAGAGCTCCCCTAGGAGGAAAACTCCTTGAGGGAATGAGCTACGTTTTGTTTCTTTGTAGGTCCCTAGTGTGTAGCCGACCTACACCTACCTAAAAACCTACTGCATGGTAGGTTCTTAATAAATGTTTATTGATTGATTGATTTGTTTTGATTAGAGTCTTAGGGGAAGAAAATATCCTGAGCAGTTTAATTAGAGACTTCTTATAGACCTTTGCATATACTCACTCTGTTCCCTTCCTCCCTCAGTGATCCCAACCTGGATCTGTGCTTAGGTAGGATCATAGAATTTAGAGTGGGGAGCAATTTTGAAAATCACCCATTCCAACAATACCCCACCCTTCATTGTAAAGATGAGGATCCCATGACTTAGAGTGGTAAAATAAAAATTTATTCATTTCTTAAAAGTAGCACATTTTAATTTAAATTAATTTTAATTTATATACATTATTTTTTTAATTTTTAAATTTATTTTAATTTTTTATTTTTTAATTTATGTAAGTTAAAGATCAAGATTAACCCTTCCTCTAATGCTTCTTTACCTGGATGAACTTAGGCAAAACACAATTTCCTTGGGTTCGGTATCCTCATTTATAAAATTAAAGGTAGAGCAAGATGGCTGTTTCAAACAGAAATTTCCATCTCCCAACTCCTTCTGCTATTATAAGATCATAAACCAGAGATGCACAGTTCTAAGTCTAGAGGTGATTAAAAAGGTCATCTAATTCAATAGTTTTTAACCTCTGTTTATTTTTCAGTCTGGGATAATTAAGTAGATTTAGTTTTAGCTTTTAAGTAGGGGCAAATACTGCTGAAATCAAGATAAAGAAAGGAGATGCTCAATGTAGAAAACTTATTGGGAGAGGTGCCTGGGACCACTCTGTTCTCCAAGTGTATAAGATTTATTCATGGAATCCCAAAGTTGGATGGGACTTCAGTTTACTTTAACCATTACCTGCAAGTGATCATTCAATGAAAAGAGCTCTGCTGAGGGTAAAATTACTGCCTCTCAAGGCAGCCCATTCCCATTTTGGCTATTGAATTATTAGGAAGATTTTCCTTTACGAAGCCCAAATTTATTTCCTTTCATGGACCCCTTTGGCTATCTGATAAAACCATAGACCTCTTCTTTGACTAATTTTTTGAAATATATAAAATAAAATATATAGAACTATAAAGGACACAAAATATATTGAAATGTTTAATCAATGTATTTCTTAAAACAATAGCAATATATTTATGAGCTCCCAGTTAAGAACCCTTGAGTCTGAAGTAGGGATCTTCCTTCAACCAACTGCATCATTGTCAAAGTCACTTGTGAATAGAAAAAAGCAGTAGTTAGGTCTATAATTCTCTCAGAGCCATTGCCTGAATTTACACTAACTAAGCTCTCTCATAGTCACCTTCCTAGAACTGTGATTTTTCTTGCATAATATTTCACAGGTTTTGTTCTGTATGCATTGTTAGAGGGAAAGTCTCATCAATCATGCTTCAGCTTTAAAACAAATCTCTGAGCCAGATGTGTTTTTGTCTTCTTCCCATATGTCTCAATGACAAATAACTTGGAGAGTGTAAGTCTTCCACATCTCAGCTGGTTATATTGCATACCAAATCCCAGATGTCAAAACAGGATCTTAAGAATACCCTAAGTGGTCATGAATGCCCCAATATGGTATATACATTTAGTTTAATGAACATAAAGTATTAGGTAGCCATGGTGGAGAATTAGTCTGTTCTCCTTTTCTGTAATAATATATCTTCACTATTAGCTGAAATAAAAATTGGTAAATAAATCATGGAAACATAGCTGAAAACCACAAGCAACAATCTAAAAGGATGCCTACATGTATTTTGCCTATATTACCCAAAACCATTATAACTATTTGAAATTTTTTTTAAGTAAGGGTAATATATGTATGTTTAAGGACCTGTGATTCCATCTGCATGGCTACTATCTTTACTAAATTACTCAACTTTTCCTTTCATTAGTAGGACCTACAATCACTGGTCAATCCCTTGGGGATAAGCTGCCTTTATCTAATTAGGTTGGTCCTTATTTGACACAAGCCATTATCAGGATTGCATTCTAAGACTTTCTGACTTGCTAGGAGAAGTTGAGCTTTACTGGTCTCAATTTCAAGACTCTAGAGTCATCTTTATGTTATGAAAAGGAATTCAAGTATGATTTTAATACAGTATATAAAATATTTTAAATCATTGTTAAAAATATATCAAATAGTTGATTAAATGGTGAAAGGCTGCTTAGTAGAATTAGCAGATGACAATCTCCAGGTCCATGAAGTAACAATAGTTTTTACATCCTTAAATAAAGTTTTGTTGTATTTAAGAAATTTTAAAAAAAACTTTCTTAGCTCCTGAGATATTTCTTGGCTAGCTGCTTTGGCCCTCAGGTCCTAATGTGGATCTCTGCCACAGTGAATTAAAAGTCTGCCTCAAAGTATCACAATCTGATTGTATGGCATTCAAATGGGGGAAGACATCATAAATAACTAGATACATACAACAAATATACAGAGTAGGTGGAAAACAATGTCATTCAGGAAGGCAATAATAATTAGGGGAACCGGAAATATCTTCTAGGAATTACAAATATACATGACAACAGATATAGTACACAGAATCAAGACACTCGGCAGGATGACAACTCACAGTTTTATATCCAAATGAGAGTCTTAAGAATAAACTTTTCATATATACCAAAATATTTATAACAGGATTTTTTATGATATCAAAGAATTGTAAAAAAAAAAAAAAAAAAGTAAATGTCTGTCACTTAGGGAATGGCAAATTGTGGCAAATGAACACCATGGAATATTAAACATACTGTAAGGAATGATAAATGAGATGAATATAGAGAAGCATGGAAAGATCATCTTGGACTGCTGCAGAATGAAGTAAGCAGAACCAAGAAAACAATATATACTGTGGATATAATATATGTGAACAGAAAGAATAGTTATTAAAAAAGTGAATTTGCAAAATTATAAAGAACAAGCATTGCTTAAAAGCAGAAATATGAATAGACACTCCCACCGCCCATCCTTTTGTAGAGGCAGGAGGTCCACAAGTGTCGTTCATTAAAAATATTTTCAGACTTTTTCAATGTTCCAAGTCAAGTGACTAGTCTTGATTTTTTTGCCCTTTATTTCTAATTTGAAAAAAATAAAAGTATCATCTGCAAAATTGTCTGAGAATATGATGCAATAACAAAAATAAACATTTTCTTTACCATCATTTACCACATGCTTTTGTCTCAAACAACATACTCTTGATTTTCTTGAAAAAAACAAACAATAATAGCAAGGAGCAAAGAAGAAGTTTTTGCTAACTAGAATGTACCAGAATATCAAGCCAGAAAAATTATTTGTAAAATAAAAATAAACAAGTATTTCATGGAGAATGCTGTGCCATTTCCAGAGCCAGAAGAATATTTTATAAATGAATGGAAGCAAATTTCCTGAAGAAAATTTTTAAAAACTGATATTTGGTAAAAGTACCCCTTGACAATTATTTTCATAAATTTTTTCTTTTTTATTTGAGAGTGATAGTTTTTTCTTAAGGAAATTACTTCAATAGAATATAAATTTTAATAAACACATGCTAGAATTGCTCTAAATGTTCACAAGATTAAGTGCATAGTGGAGAAAGGAGAATTATAGGACACAATACCATTAAGATGAGTGAGAAAGCACATTTTTCCCCTTAAAAATTATTTCTCTACTTGTCCAATTCACAAATATAGCTCACCTACCTTCATAGGTCCATGCTGATAATTAGATCCCCGCAGGAGATGCAGATAGGAGACTATGAAAATATTCACAATTGCCCACTGTGTGTTCATTCTGATTTTTTAAAAAATGTCCACAAATTATTAAACAGTTGGTATCTCACAGCCAGAGGTAATTGTTTCAAAATGCATGTCTCTTGCAAAAATAAAGTTTTCAAAACATTTTCTCAAAACCCTCAAATTTTCCAATTCAAAAAGCACACACGCAGTGGTAAACAAATCCAATATAACTGCCTTAAGTACTTAAAGTATCTGGATGAAGTGATCTTGGAGAGGGGGAATTGAAAGAGAAAAAAAATTAATGTTCTTATGCTCTCAAAATTAACTGTGAAATTTCTGAAGTTAAAAAATCTTCCCACCTGAAAATGCAAAGGCCTCCCCAATCCATTTCATATCCAGAAGATTTTAAAATCAGTCATGTCCACGCTTCTTCTAAAAAATGTATTCTAATAGACAATATTGTAAATTGCCCGGTGCAGCAATCCAACTTGGTAATAAAACTTTTTTCACAGCCTTCATGGAAGTTTTCAGAAGAAGCATGTATCTCCAATCTGATACAGATTTTGGCAGAAAATGCAGCAAAGTCTTGGCTCTAATGCTATTATATTACTACCAATAGCATGGCAGTTTTAAAACTCACTGAAACACTCTGGTTGACTCTTATTTTAAAGCAGATAACCTGTAACATGAAACTTCAGTCTAGGCTTGGATGAGTTCCGTAGTGGAATAGCTAACATTGCTTCAAAGGTCACTCGTTTACTGCCTGGGACACAGGATTTATTTAATAGGTCTTCAAAGGAGAAATTGAATCTGCTTGTTCCCTGTCATTTCTCCCTTAGTTCTACCCTTCCTCCTTGCCCTCCCTCCAACAAAAGTCTAGAGTTCTTAGATCAAAATAAGACACTCTAATTTTTTTTAATAGAAGTAATATTTATTTGTATATATCAGAAATTTCTTTCCACATGTTTCTATGAAAAAAACTAAGTGCATTTTTCATATTGACACATATATTTAGGTGGGGTTTTTCTTTGAACACACATTGAGAATGTAACAAATGGAAACAATCCAGTAAGCAGCTAGACCTACTGTGTTATTTTTTCACTGGTTTCCTATCTTGGATTTCCAATTTCTGGCATTTTCAAATCCATTCTTGCCACTTGTGAAATCAATAATAGCTTGAGAAATTTCTGCTTCTGTATTCATCACAAATGGACCTATAACAAAAAGATGTCAAACAATCATACTAGTTTCTGTGAACTATGAGTGAAGCTTCTGTAATTTGTTTATGACAGAAAAGATGTGGGGGGGGAAGCTTAGTTTGGTCCTTAGCCAAATGCATTAAGAGCTCCTTGAGGCAAGAGATAGGCACAATAATATCAATAATAGTAACTGATCTTTATATTGTGTTAGTAATTTGTTAATCATATTTCAAGAAGTTCTAATTAACTTTTGCAAACTAGCAGTACTTCATTGATAATAAATAGTTCTGGGCTAATCTTAAAAAACGTTTCTACTAGTTTTCTATCTGAACTTGCAGAAAGAATTCTTCCCTATCTCTTCTCAGGAAATGGGATATTTGCCTTTTCTCCTTCATCACAATCCATTTGGTACTGAAATGCTATTATGAAAGAGGCAGCTAAGTGGCACTGTAGATCAAGCTATAGGCTTAGAATCAGATCAATGCTGCTTGCTGAGTTCAAATCTTAGTCACTTAATATTGTTTGCCTCAGTTTCCTCATTTGTAAAATGAGCTGGAGAAGGACCACTCCAGTAACTTTCCCAAGAAAGCCCAAATGAGGTCACAAAGAGTAGAAGGTGACTAAAATGACTAAATAATAAGCTGCTTCCAAATAAGTGAAAGTTTGTGACTATCTTCATCTATGTTAAATGAAAGATTAGGACATTAGGATATTAATGTCTGGTAAAAGAACAATCCTTTGCTTTACTTATCTGGAAGTTTCAAATAAAATGTCTAAAATAGTCTCATTAGTCTTATGTGTGCTGCATATCAAGAGTTCTTATTTTACAGCAATGATTTTTTAATCTGAGGTCTGTAAACTTTATTCAAATTTTTAAAAATATATTTGTATTTCATTCAATTGGTTTCCTTTGTAATCCTATGTATTATATTTTATATATTTAAACACATTATTTTGCGAGTGGGTGTATAGGCTTTATAAGATTGATAAAGGAAAAGAGAAAAATACTGTTACAGACTTCTCTAGACCAAAAGAAAGTATCACAGGAATGAGCTCCTGACTATTTGGGCCTACTTGTCACTTAATATAGTCATTTTTTTCATGATTGGAGCAGATGTTATTTACCTATTTGAGAAATTTACTCCCAAATATTTCCCTCACTCTCCTTAAGTTCTTTCTGATATTATCCTATTTCTTACTAATAATAATTCTGCAACTTTACAATCCATTCCATATTATAACAGTTGTACTGCTGATTGAGAAAATATATGATGATAAAAAGCTAAAAAAAAATGAAAAGGTGAAAAAATTAATTTAATGTTTGTATATCTATTTCTATTTTAGCAATCACAATAAAACTTCATCCCAAAGATGAAAGTGATTTGGTATTTGTTATTCAGTAAATAAAACCAAGTAGTCCTTGTCTCTCTCTATAGAGCAAATGCACAAAATGTTTTAGATTAATTGCTCTTCCTCAAGTTAGTTACAGACTCAGAGGAAAAGAAAATGACTCTTTGACTTGGAAATGTTTTAGGAAACAATCCCTCACAACAACTATATTTTTACTGGGAAGTGTAATACTCTATAAGGATACTACTAAAATCACTTTTAAATTTTACATGCTAGCCTGTAAGGTTCTCATAGGAAATATGCCTTTTTTATGTTATAGCATGATATTCTGAATATAGTAGATAAATCAATAAATACTTGCTGAGTGAATAATGAATAAGCAGCAGAAGCCAACACTGTAATCTTTCCTTTCTATATTAAAAAGTAGAACAAGATTCTCAGAACTCTAGGAGGGATAAGGTGTAATTCTGTCATTCTCTGCAGTAATAACATACACTCATTACTATCTGAAAGAAAAAAAGAAAACTAATCAAGAAAAGCACCATCACTTGCTGTCTTACCATGTTGGACAATTGGTTCCTTAATTGGTTCCCCTGCTATTAAGACGAAGTGGCTTCTTTCAGGATCCTAATTCAATAACAGAAGGATTAAATTATAATTAGGCTTATGTCCTGAATTTTTTGGCTATCAAACAGGAAGTGAATAAAATGTGTATGCTTTGATAAAAGTATGTTCCAAGTTCAGGAGTTAAAATATTCTGAAATACTTTCTATGTAATACAGAGAGTATAAAAAGCCAACTCTTTAGATTATATAGTGGGAAGCAAATTTTAAGACTGAGTCAGAACAAAATCTTAAAATGGAATCAGAGAAATGCAAATTAAGACAACTCTGAGATACTACTACACATCTGTCAGATTGGCTAGAATGACAGGGAAAGGTAATGCAGAATGTTGGAGGGGATATGGGAAAACAGGGACACTGATACATTGTTGGTAGTCCTGTGAATACATCCAGCCATTCTGAAGAGCAATTTGGAACTATGCTCAAAAAATTATCAAACTGTGCATACCCTTTGATCCAGCAGTGTTGCTACTGGGTTTGTATCCCAAAGAGATCTTAAAGAAGGGAAAGGGACCTGTATGTGCAAGAATGTTTGTGGCAGCCCTCTTTGTGGTGACCAGAAACTGGAAACTACGTGGATGCCCATCAATTGGAGAATGGCTGAATTGTGGTACATGAATATTATAGAATATTGTTGTTCTGTAAGAAATGACCAACAGGATGATTTCAGAAAGGTCTGGAGAGACTTACATGAACTGATGCTGAGTGAAATGAGCAGGACCAGGAGATCATTATATACTTCAACAACAATACTGTATGATGATCAATTCTGATGAACATGGCCCTCTCCAACAATGAGATGAACCAAATCAGTTCCAATAAAGTAGTAATGAGCTGAACCAGCTACACCCAGTGAAAGAACTCTGGGAGATGACTATGAACTACTACATAGAGTTTCTGATCCCTCTGATTTTGTCTGCCTGCATTTTGGATTTCCTTCACAGGCTAATTGTACACTGTTTCAAAGTCCGATTCTTTTTGTTCAGCAAAACAACTGTTTGGTAATATATACATATATTGTATTTAATTTATACTCTAACATATTTAACATGTATTGGTCGACCTGCCATCTGGGGGGGAGGGGAAGGAGGGGAAAAATTGGAACAAATGGTTTGGCAATTGTCAATGTTGTAAGATTGACCATGCAGATATCTGGTAAATAAAAACTATTTTTTAAAAAAAGAATTAAAATGAAAATTCAGTTAATCTTGGTCAGGAACCCTGCATAAAAATATTTGAAAATATTACAAAGGCTAATAATTTTTGCGGATTTGGTATTAATCACTGCTTGTTACAATGATCCGAAAGGAGGGGAATTGATTGAAATGTAATGAAAATAGGTTACCTTGCATAGCAGGGACGTGGACAAATTGCCTTTCATTTTTTATACTATAATTCAAAATAAGCTCTATTTCTCATATGCCTCAAAAAACACTCTATAGTTTGCAAGTATGAAATTTATTATTTGGAAATGGCATTTATTATTCATTAATCATCGGATCCCCATTTAATTATCTGAAAACTATTTTTCAAAATATTTTTCTTATTGGAAATATGGCAGTATTACTATTTATCTGGAACTAGACAAATAAGCTTATAAATTGTATATTTAAAAAAATAAAATGTTATTGATAACTTGTAATTTTAATATTGCCTAAATTTTTCTGTCTAGCCCTCCCCCTCATCATTCCTAAGAGCCATCCCATATAACAAAAAGTATTTCTTTAAAAAATAATAAAAGAAAATAAAAATTTAGCAAACTGGTCAATACACTGAAAAAGAATGAAAGCTTATGAAATGTTGTATACCTATGGACCTATCCTTTCTCCAAAGGACTAGGTAGAGATATCTTCTCACATCTTTTCTTAAGGGACATGATTATTCTTTATAATTTAGCAATAAACTTTTATATTAATTTAGCTAATAATATACAAATATTTTACTGAGCAACTGTTGTATTTCTATTTAGTGAATGCCTGGATTCATAGTTCAAAATAATGAAGAAAACAACTTGCAACTAGTTAGGCAACAGAATGAATTTAGAAAAATCTTTTTGGTTATTCTTCATTCATATGTTTATTTTAGGTTTTCCTTCTGGTTTTTATAATTTGGTTTGAATAAAATAATTCCAGAGTTTTCATGAGTAAAATCCATAAAAATAAATACATAATATATACTTTTTCCATGCAGTCTATATCCTCCATATTGCTGCTGAACTGAATTTTCTTTATTGCAGATTTAACTATGGCATTATCTGTTATTTAATGAACTCTAGTGGTTGACTCTCAGATCAAATGTTATTTCATTTTTATGGGATAAGATAAATCCTTTTTAACTCATATTTATATGTAAATATTATAATGTGTATACTCTTTAGGACAGTAAAACATGTATACAATGTATTAATAAGTAAATGTCCCCATATATATGAGTATATATTCTTTTGTTTAAGCTGATGGGAATCATAATCAAAAGTTCTAACCCATGTATTTTGAAGTAATTGGTAAAAGCTTACAAATCTAATCTCCAGCACTTTTTCACATTTTCTTAATTTACATGATTTCTTTTTTTTTCATTTTCATTTCAAACAGGAGGATATAACTCCCTCCCCATTTTTTTTTAAATTGAGAAATGAATAAACTGTCTAGAAATTTGTGTTTGGTTTTCCATATTCTTGAAAATTTGGCAAATTGACTAAGTTTAAGTCTTAACAATCTTAGCTTTAAACTATCTCTTGATTTAGGCCAGTTCCAATGGGCTTGTAATGAAGAGAGCCATCTGTACCCAGAGAGAGGACTGTGGGAACTGTGTATTTACAACATCGTATTTCCACTCTTTTTATTGTTGTTTGCTTACATTATATTTTCTTTCTCATTTTTTTCCCTTTTTGATCTAATTTTTCTTGTGCAGCACTATAATTTTGGAAATATGTATAGAAGAATTGCACATATTTAACATATATTGGATAACTTGCCATCTAGGGGAGGGGATGAGAAGAAGGGAAGAAAAAAATTTAGAACACAAGGCAGGATGTTGAAAATTATCCATGCATTTGTTTTGAAAATAAAAGGCTTTAATTAAAAAAAACTATCTATCTCTTAATGTAACAAAACTAGATTTCCTTAAATTCAACAAGTAGCAAGGCTCTGAGCTAGGTTCTAGGTGTTGGGTTTGTGAAGACAAAAATAAAACAATGGCTATGAGAGGGCATTTATATTTTATTAGATTGGCTTCTAGTTTGTTTTTTTTTTCCTTTCTCTTTAAATCCATCATTCTATTCTCATTATGACCAGTCATCTATTTTAAAATTTTAAAAAGAGATCTTAGCTTTGTGATCAAACAGGGTAAAGTTATAATTTCACCATCTGGGAACTGAGACTACTTAATCCAAAAGTAAGAATGAGTAGACAGATGGTGGAAAATTGGTTTAAATCATATGTATTTATCTGGAACTAAACAAACACATATTTTGTATTTGTTGAAAAAGCTATTAAGGAAGCAAGAAAACAAGCTTTTTATTTATTGTATCACATATTTATAGGGCATGCTTCAAGCTCCCCTTCCCAATATGCATCATGGGTTTTCTGGAGATAGGATCATTGCTTAGACAAAAACAGATTTTTTTTCATCTCCTAAAATACCCAGACACATTGCCAAGTATCTCCTATAGTTGTTGGTTAAACTCTCCATGGCCCCATTTGAAGTTTTCTTGGCAAAGATATTGGAGTGGTTTGCCATTTCCTTCTCCAACTCGAGTCTGAGGCCACACTTGAACTCAGATCTTTCTGACTCTAAGACTGTCGCTATTGTCTACTGAGACATCTACCTGTCCTTGTTTTTGTCAACGAGTCTCTATTTATGATTCTAAGCTACTGATTTTGTTTCCAGAATGCCTATTATGATAAATTAATTTTTTAAAAATTTCAAATGGAAACAAACTGAAGCTTTGAATGATGTATAATTTGCTCTTATTGATCTTTAAAGTTTTTAATTCTCAGTTCAACAAGAGGTAAAACAATTAAATCACACAAATATGAGGGAAATTAATGGTTTATTATCTTGTACATATAAAGATAATATTAAATGATGATAAAGCATTCATAATGGGCTTTAATAGGGTTCTGTTTCTCAGACTTATAATTCTTACTATGCTCACACAAGACATTTAGATAATATTAATTTTTAAGTTAAATCTTTTATTATGGAAGGTACCAATCAAAGGGTCTTACCCAAGGCAAGCCATTTAATTCTGTTTGCCTCAGTTTCTTCATCCATAAAATAAGCTGAAGAAAGAAATGTCAAACCACTCTAGTAGCTTTGCTAAGAAAATGACAAATTGAATCATAAGAAGCTGGTCATGACTGAACAATACTATATTGTTATAACACAGTATTTCTCAACTTGCAAAGGTAATGATTCTGGAAAAAGACTTTAGGCTCTTTATTTGTATTTTATAAATTTTCCTTGAAAATTTATATTAATTAATTTATATCAATTTAATTTATATCAGTAATTTAAATAAGTTAAATTTCTTTAAGGAATGGTGATGTGATAAATCAGTGATCATTCTTTTATCCATTTCTCATTTTTTTAATGTTAATAATGTTTTAAAGAAGGTGATTTTGATGTTGCCTTAACTATATATGTTTTCTTATTCTATTCTTTCTTTTAATTTGATATTGATTTTTAACTTTTCTAACAGTAAATGGCCTGACACATATAGCTGATTTGGAAATGATCTCCCACAATAATAACCAGTTATTTCCAGTTAGAAAATAATCAGTTTCATTTCTTGTGTTATTTGATGCTTCCCGTATCCAACACCATCTTAAGTCTCTATTTAAAAAAGAAAGACATGAAACTTCTGTATATTCTACAAGTATTGGTCTTTCATTTCTTATTCTTGATTATATTTTCAAAAATACTTCTGTCCTTTCCCATGCCCATGTCTATATTTGCATTGAAGTCACTGTTAAAGTATTCTTTAGTTTAATTTGGCATCTTATTGAGTTATTCATAGAATTCCTTTATCTTTAATAATCAATGGTGAGTAAGAAATAAAATTATGTTTATAGTCCTGCTGCAAATGTTTGATATAAGAAGAACATTATGAGATTATTTAGAGTTCTGTGAAATGTTTCTTGCCACTTTGTATACATTATAAATCTACCTCTTCTAAATCATTACAAAATATGTTTCTTTAAGAAACATACACACACACACACACACACACACACACACACACACAAACACACAAACGCCACCCTTCCATTTAACTGTAATTTCTTTTTTCTTTCTAGTTTCATTTACAGTGAGAATTTCAAAAATGAAATATGTATACATATGTTTATACAAATCATTAATATGAATATAATGTGTAAACATATTCACATATATGCGTGTGTTTATACATATATATGGGTACATGTTGTGATCACTGGCCAAGAATCACATATTTAGAATATTAACAGTTCATTTAATTTTAATAAGCAATCTAAAAACTATGATCCATAGTATCTCCTACTCTCTTGTCTTGGTTTTAGAATATTGGACTTGGAGTCAGGAAGACTTGAAATTACTGAAAGATTTTCAGGAAAACTAGTCAAGTTCATTCAACCAGTAATCTTAATTTTATGTAAAATTTTAAATCAATATTATCCCTGCCTGTAAAATGTATGGAGTTTAAGAAAATAATTTGCTCTTCAGAGGCATTTTCATTTATTGCCAGGCTTGTAGCAGTATTCTGGATGCCTAAAGTTAGAGCCTATATAAGATAACTAATCATAGCTAGATAAATTACCATTCCCTTACTCCATCCCAAGAAGAGACAACTCATGATGTATTTTCCTAGTATCATTACCCAAAAAATAAACTCAAGTTATTTATATTGTATTGCTTATTTGAATTTTGAATTCACAGTACTTTCAAAGGACTACCCATTAAAAACAGAACTAATAAACAGCAA
This sequence comes from Sminthopsis crassicaudata, assembly GCF_048593235.1. Classification (NCBI taxonomy): domain Eukaryota; kingdom Metazoa; phylum Chordata; class Mammalia; order Dasyuromorphia; family Dasyuridae; genus Sminthopsis; species Sminthopsis crassicaudata. The sequence continues at coordinate 215,617,483 of NC_133619.1, read as the reverse complement.
CAACAAAAACATGAGAATCAAAAGTAATAAACAACAAAACAACTAAGAATCCATCTACTTCTAAGTCTTTTGGCTTTTAACTCTTAGTGAAATAGCAGAAAAATAATAAAATTAAAGCTTTGTTCCATTTAAGGGAAAGATAAAATTTAACATTATGAGAATGGGACTAGAGTACCACCAGGGTTTCAGATTCCCTTAGGAAAAAGTAGTAATTGGCTTGTTTTAAAAAAAAGTACAAAGAATTAAAGAATTAAGAATTATTCTTACTGAAAAGAACCACTGAGATTCCTCAATGAGGATTGATAAATTTAATTATAATGGACTTTTTTTTTCTCTAGGGAAAAAGTTTAAAACTAAGATTACAGAGAAGATTCAATGAAGAACATTGGCCAATTTCTAAGCAAGTAGCTAAAAGAAATGTTTCAAAAAATAAAAATGATTATTATAGAGTTACCTTGTTTTCTACCTGGACACTATCACCTTCCCCCAAAACTGCAGAGTGATGAGGTTCAACCTTTTGTTGTTCACCATCAGGGCCTTTTAAAAAGAACACATATTAAGTTTGATGATTATTATCTATTATATTAAACAAGTGATTACATATTATATTAATTATACATACTAAGTATGATATTTATTCACCTATGCTTTCTTTAGTAGAGGGCTGAAACTCTGAAAAGGTGTACTTGAATCTGAGGCAGCAGAGCACTTAAGGCTAATTACATATTTGATGTGGGATAATGGTTCTACATACATATGTTTAGATGAGATGGTGATGTGATGGCTCTCTTCACCATTGGTGCTTGCTTAATGTGTGGTAGTGAGGTAATCACAGGCAAGGATTAGAGGGCTGAGGGAGAGAGGTCAGAGTCACTCTGCTCCAGGATGAGGAGGAGAGAGATTTAAGGCTCCGGACTCCAGGATCCAGGAATCATCTTTGGCAAGCCACATGGTAGGTTGCCTGCCTCCTTCACTTCTCCCCCTAAAGACCAAGGACTTTGATTGATCCTGACTCTGACTGATCCTGAGGCCCTCCAGGGAGCTAGCCTAGACATTATTTTCTTTGAATTTTATTTTTAATTTATGGAATAAAACAATCATTTCATTACAAAATTTATAGTATTCCATCACAATCATGCACCACAACTTGTTTGACGAATTTCTCAGTTGCTGGACATCTCTGCAATTTTTCATTCTTTGCTACCACAAGGAGAACTGCTATAAACATTCTAAACATATAATCCTTTTGTTTTTCCCTAATCATCTTTGTAAATAGATCATTGTAGTAGTCTACACAATTCCACCAACAATGAATTAGTGTCTTGATTTTTCCACAACTACTTCAACATTTGTCACTTTCTCCCCTTCTATCATTTGAATCGATCTGATAAGTAGAAAAGGATACCTCAAGTTTGCTTTAATCTTCATTTCTCAAGTATGAGATTTAGAGCATTTAAAAATATCACTATAAACTGTTTTGACTTCTTCATTGAAAAAGTACCTGTTCATATCCTTTGATCATTTATCAAATAGGGAAAGACTCATTTTTATATATATTTGAGAAAGTTCTTTATATATTTTAGATGTGAAACCTTTATCTATTAAACTATCTATAAAATTTATTGCTATTTTCCTTTGATTTTCTCTGTCATTATTTCCTCTGCTATATTTTTAGAACTCTACTAGAGTTTGAGGCAAAGCTGGGATTCTTTGGAACATTTCTGATTGCCATTTTAGCCTAAGGTTGATTTAGGTTGAATCTAAAAGCCTGAATAGAAACTTAATAGATGTAAAAGAAAAAGAAAATTCCAGGAAGGGTTAAAAGAAAAATAAAAAAAATACACTAAGAAAAGATCTATGGAGCTTTGGAGGAAAGTAAAGATATTTGATTTGCTGAGATAAAAGTCACATGAAATTAAGGTATAGATTAAGTGGTCTCTAAATTCCTTTCCCATGCTAAATTCTAGACTGTATTATGATCCTCTGTTGAGGGTCACTTTCAGTAGGGAAATTCTGGGTAAGGTATAAGATCCTTCATCCCAGAGGGAACCTGCTGACAAAGTCTGGTTCTGCTCCCCATCTTCCCTAAGGGCTCTCAGCCTTTCTGAGAAGTCAGGGGGCAGTGACAATCTGTGTTGAGATTGAAACATACCAGGTGGGAAAGAGTCATCTACACACAATAGTAAGTTGTTTATGTGGTCCTACATGCAGTGTTGTTTTTCTTACATTATAAAAAGGGGAAAGCCCTTGAAATAAACCAACTGTTTTTTCACCATTCTCAGGAGTCCCACCTCATCACTTCTCCACTAGGAAGGTATATCTTAAATCACCCCAGTGTGGGGACTCTAGAAAGCAATGGTACGTTTTGTCACCCCAATTTGGGGGCACTAGAAAACAAGACACAACAATGCTTTACTATATGTAAAGTATTACTGATAAACCGTGGAATGGCTTGTGATCTCTGAATTGTTTCTATATTATAAGTGTGTATATATTTACGCATATACATACAGACATATGCATGTATACACATGTGTATATGTGCACATGTATACACATGTGTGTATATGTTAAATGTTATCTATTATATATTTTCATGTGTGTGCATATTATATATATATATGTTTAAAATATTTCTATAGAGAATAAATCTTTTTATTCTATATAAAAATAACCTTAATATGTATTCTCTATATAACAATAGTAACTAGGATTTATGTAACACTTTAAGGTTTTCAAAGGACTTTATGTTATCTTACTTGATCCTCACTTCAACATTCTGAAATAATAATAATAACTATAGCTAACATTTATAAAGTACTTAAAATGTGCCAGGCACTGTGCTAAGTGCTTTACAATTATCATCTCACTGAAGGTAAGTACTATTATCTCTATTTACAAATGAGGAAACTAAAGGTAAGAGATGTTAAGGGACTTGTCAGTGGTCACACAGCAAGTTAGTATCTGAAGCAGAATTTTAATTCAGATCTTCCTGATTCTAAGTCAGGAACAATTATTGACTATGAAATTTAGTAGCCTATAGAGACCAAAGCAGTTTCTAAAAAGTTTTGATTATTTTTAGGATGAAGTGACTAGTGAGAGGGCAGCTCAAAAAAATAAATATTAATAAGGCTAAATGTGAAATCTATGCTATCAGGCTACATGGTTTGTTTTAATTGCTTTTTTTTTGAGGCATTCAAATTGGCCAGAAAACCCTAACGTTGAGTTTATATGGAGTAATTTCTTCCATTTCCCTTCTTTTTTTTCATCTGAAAGAATTCACTCTAATTGTTACTAGAAAGGTCATATGAAATGATATACTAATGTAGATTTTTACATAGAAATTATGAGAATCCATGTCATTTTGGTCCCTATCTTATTTTTTTATAAAGAGTCTTTTAGCTTCCATATGGTAAAATGAAATGTTTAAAGCAAAGTCAGTAAGACTGATTATAAATCTTTGTTTACAGGTCACTTAATTTTTCGTCAATCTAGTAATCTCCTAAGTCTAAAATAAGTCAGAAAAAAAGAATATTTTATTTTCTCTGACAACTTTCAATTACAAACAGAGCCAGATCAGATACTAAATAGTTTCCATTGCTAACCTTCGCCAAGAATGTTAAATCTTACTGTACAGTTAATAAAAAAAAATCTGAGTGAAAACAATTTAATTGCAAATATTTTTGGATTTGGCTGTCCAAGCATTTGTAAAAGGGCAAAGCAATCTTAAATCCTGTTTCTAATTGAATATTGTATTTGAAGGATATAACTCATCATTATAAATCTCAATGTTTAATTTCCAATTTCTTGTCTCTCTCTTGTTCCTCTTCCTATTCTCCCCTACTCCTTTTTCATTTAGTATTCATTTAGCACTCTACACTGTACACTTTCATATATATTGTCAGATGCTATCAATTTTCTATTTGTCTCCCAAACTGGATTGTAAATGTCTAGAAGGTAGAAGCTTCTTTTGCTTTGTTCTATGGAAAATAGAAATTAATACACAAGTGCTCATTATATATTTAAATTGATCAAATACATTTTTGGTACCACATGGGTAATACAAATAGTTTTTTATTACACAATTATTGAAAGCTAGTTGAGATTTTTTAATCTTTCAATTTATATTATAAATGTTTTAATGTTTTCTAGGAACCAAACAATAAACTTAATGCTATTAAAAACAGGAGAAATCTAAATTCTTCTGATGGGTTGAATTATAAAGTATCAAATATTAATTTTTCCCTGTGAAATATGAAGTTTATTATATCTCCAAACTATCTTTATTCACTCTTCTACCAAGTCACAGAGATGACTACCAGGGAACCAAGACTGTTGTACCTCCCTCTGTGTTACTTATTTGTCAATTGGCTTCTTCTTCTTTGATTTATCAAATTCCTGGGTTCTCCTGCGATAAATGAAGTAAAAGAGTATAAAAGGTAAGCAGGGGAGGGTGACCCACAGAATGGACTCCTGCATCCTGTGGAACATATAAGGGATCCCCTTCATGAAGTAGTTGGGAAGGTTCTCTGCTCTAGTGGAGACAAGCTGTAGGAAATAAGGTGCCTTATTTTGGTCAGGTTCCTGAACACATGGCTCATCTTTATGGCACCCTCTGTTGTGGCATCAGGACACTTTACCTCCACAGAATTCTTAAGGATTGCTTAAGGCCCTTCCCCATCTGGCCCCAATTTACATTTTCATCACTACTCTCCTTCATGAACCCTTTTATTAACCAGGCCAGGTAAGAAATAGAGCACATTAAAAAAAAATCTGCTGATCAGAATACGATTAGGTCACTGAGACCAGACTTGCACTTCCAGCCTGGATAAGATTAACAGATTTTGTTAAAAAAATTTCTACTTATCCTATAAGGTACAATAATAACTCAATTTTTAATTTCATTTGTTTCATTAATTTTTAAAAATTTCTCAATAGCCCTGGAAATCAGGCAATAAAAGTTTTAAGTCAATATGTCAAGGATTCAGGATTTATTTAGTGTAATAATTTCAATACCAAAGCAGATTTTGACAGCAATCTATGACTTGTTAAGATTAGATGATGTCAAGTCCATTTAAGCTCTTAATGTATGATTTTATGCTCTTAGGGCACTGACTGAATCCCCCCGCAGTTGTAAAGCAGCTATGTGCCAGAGATGAAATTTTAATCTAAGTTCTCTTGACTCTAAAATGAATATTCATCATACCACACTGCCTCAAGAAACCATCTTCTGTGAAGCCTTCTCTGCTAAAATGATCTCTTCTTCCTCTAAATTAATGTTTGAATTTGCTTCACAATTCTCTTAATGGCAATTCTTTCATTCTTTTTGGTGTTATAATTTTTATATCTCATTTATCTTACATTTATCTTGTTTGCATCTTGTGTCTCTCATTAGATTGTGAGCTCTGTGAGGGCAGCTACTGTATTTTTCCTTTCTTTGTAACACCAGCATTTAGCATCATGCTTGGTACATTATTGTTAAACATGTACTTAATAAATGTTTACTGATTGATTATCTCTATTCCTTATACAATATTCCTATTAGCAGATATATTAGAAAGTTTAGGGAAAAAAGGATTTTTAATAAGCCTTTGCTTTCTCTATCTGTTTTTCACACTACAGAATTCTTTTTGTGCTTCTCATTTACTCTCCAGTTTCCCATTTGCCATTTTGCTGCTTGTGGAGCTCTCCAACTGAGGATGGGCAATTAAAAGAGAAATTCTAGCTTTCTCCACTAACTGGGCAGTTAGAGTAGGTACAACATAGTCCCTATGAGGCTGAGGTTGTGAGTTTAATCACATGGGCCAGATGACTTTACAGAGGAGAAAGTGATATGACCAACAATATTGTACATATTCTAATAGACACATTGAAACCTGGGGTAAAAAAATAGTCTAGGGAAAGACAATGACCAAAATACTGTCAAAGGTTTTTATACATATGTACCCTTGATCATAAGGAAGAAAAATCAAAAGAGACAGCATGACTCTGAAAAATTCTATAACCTGGAAAAATAATTCAAAGTATATGTTACTCTTGTTTACTGGATAGCACTTTATTATTGTTGTTGTTAGCTTCTCTGATTTAAAAAAAAATTGGCAGGAAACAAGGTTGAAACAATTGAGTAAAATGAGTTTGGATTTCATTTGTTGATTTTATCCTTCATCTTCCATCACCTCATTAATCTTAAATTGACTATATTCTCACTTGCATTTTTTCACATTATCTTTGAGAGTTTGTATCCTTAACACTAAAAATTCACGTGTTTTTTCTTATTCCCTTCTATCTGTGTTGATTAGTTATTTCTGTTAAAGTGATGAGTCAGTGGAAACAGTCCATAAAATATATTCTCTTTGCTTCTCTAAGAATTATTTATTCTTGGAATAAAAAACTACTTTGGAAAAAGAAACTGCATTTCACCTCCCTTACACAGAGTTATGTGTGTGTACATGATAATAAAATTACCAAACTTGTCTGTTTTTAAGATTACTGAGATAAATGATTTTGTTGATGGTACCTAATAACAAAGTTGTTCCATAAGGCAATTTCCAATTGCATTCAGAGCAAACTCTAAAGTCATGGGTTTCAGCTTGTCTGATTTTCCAAACAAGTAATTTCAGGAAATTGAATCCACCGTTTGAAAATAGTAGTTTAGATGAAACTGAGAACTGAACAAAACATACTCACCAATATATACATTGCCAGACATTGTGTAAATGAAGGCTGTCCATCCTGAAATGGAATCAACAGTTTTGAAAGGTTAGTTATATAATTTTGAAGGAAATAAGCTAAGAATGAAGAAAAAACCACTCAGATAAGATGTTTCATTTGCTATTAGAGATACAGTTCAAAGGGGGACAGATGCTCCAAGTTCAAAAAATAATTTTTTTAAAAACATGAGAAAAACCTGTCATATTAAAATTGTTACCTGGCCCATATATTTGCACATTAAAATCTGAAGTATAAACAATAATGACCTTCTTTCTTCTAAAATACAGTAAGTCCATTGGACTGACTACATTCTACGATAACAGCTTTTATCTTTTTTTTTAAGCTTCTTAAAAGAGTTAATGCTTAGACTCTTAAAGTGTTAGTAACATGAAAACAGAAAAATGGTTTTTGTATGTCTTAAACTACTCTAAGTTTTCAAATTTTCATAACAGAATCATGAATTATTTTTCATTCACTCTTAAAATCACCAGCTACTGCTTTCACCTCCTCTCTCCTCTCCAAGAGCTTTTATTTAGATTGCTGATATTTATAAAAGTAGTTGTTATTTTCCAGAGAGCAAGGACTGGGTTGTTTTGGAGGGATTCTCTCTTTATTCTTTAAGAATCTAACATACAATAGGTACTTAGATACTGGTTTATCATTTTTCAATCATGTTCAATTTTTCATGACTCCAACTGCCCCAGGCACTTAAACATTTGAATAATTAATTTGTAGTTTCATCAAGTTAGCCATAGAAAAGACTTAGAAATCATCAAATCCAATTTTCTCATTTTACAAATAAAACTGAAGTACAGATATTAAATAACTTAGAATTACCAAATTAGCCCACCATCTGAGACAAGATTTGAACTCGAATTTCCCTGATTCAAAAAATAACACTCTGAATGGGTACACTTATAAGATGATATGCTTATCAAGTGGTCAAGAAATATTTACTAAATACTTACTATTAGCCAGAAATTGGATTCTACATTGAGGTCACTAAGAAAGATAGCAATTGCCCCTACCCTCAAGGAGCTAAAATTCAGAAAGGGAAATATATAAAGAAGATGGAAAGAAATCTCAAAGAGGAAAGCATTAGCAGCAAGAGAAGTGATGAAAGATTTTCTACGGGAGGTAGGATTGGAGCTAAGTATTGAAGGAAACCAGGAATTTAAGAGGTAAAAATGAGTAAGATTATGTGATCCTGGGACAGTCCTTAACATCTCAATATTAGAGGTCATTCTCTAAGACTTTAAGCTACAGAGGAGTTACTTCTCTGCATTGATTAAGGGAGTTTCTGTCTATTAATGGACTCATCAGTCTAGCCAAAAAAAAAAATAGGTACAGAGAATGAGATAGGTAGAGGAAAATGTTAAGTACATATAAGGTCTACTTTTAAGATTGTATCTACATCTACTTGCTGCTTACTATAAAAAATGGTAAACATTTTTAAGCTACATAAGACCAGAATTTTTTTCTAACATGTTCAATTGTTTCAATTGTGTCTGGGGTTTTCTTGACAAGGATACTGGTTAGGTTAGCAGTATATCAAAAGAAAAGCCTAGTTTGTTTTGTTTCCTATAGCTCCCTATAGGCAGGAGCTTTCATTTTTGTCTTTGTAGCCTCAACACTTAGCATAATGCCTTTCATATGGCAAACTCTTAGTAAAGGCTGATTGAATCGAACCTTTCTGTTACTTTGTGTCCCCTCTAGGCTACATGTATAGAGAGCAGTTTTTGTAACTATTATATTGTTGTCCTGCCTCCTATCTGACAGGTAAGAACTTTTACCTTATAAGATGTAATACAATAGATGTTTCAGTTTAATTATTTTTCTTTTGTACAAGCTGGTTAGAATCAGCTTGAACAGGCTCATAAGAGACAATTGTTAAGGTTTTGTATGAGCATTTATACCTCAGAAATTACAGCTCAGGTCTTGATTTATTTATTTATTTATTTTGGTTGATTATCCAGACTCAATTGATGGAAAAAATGTTAATGATACAGATTAAATTTTAAATGAGTCTCTCAAAGAGTTAGTTGTTAAACATTCATCAGCACATCTCTGAGTCAAAAGTGGTTCTATTTGAAGGGTAGAAGGGATTTCTCTCACTTTCCCTCTCTTTTTCCCTTTCCCCATCTCTGTCTCTGTATCTGTCTTTCTCTCTCTCCCCACAGAAGTATGTATGTTTTTATGTGTGTGAATGTGTATACACACATGTGTAGAAATACACATAATGCACATGTACAAACACACATGAATTCAGTTAGCAACTTTAGTTGATAATAGGCAATCTGGTGCAGCTGGTGGGATGAAGACTGTGCTTTGTCCTGTATACCTCTTTCCCCAACAACCTTCCATCCCACAATCCCACCGCCTTCCACCCTCTGCCCTGCAGCAACATTATTACTTATTACCTATGTTCTATAAAACTTGATTTTAAAGGAAATTTTTGAATGTTTAATGAGTAGTACTACATAATCCTAACCTGCCATTTTATTATCAGTCTTTTTCCAATCCAGTGTCAATCCAATCAGATTTTTGGATAGCTCAACATGTACTGATTTTAAAATTTCTGAGCTCCCTGCAGTCTCCAAGAGGGAAGAACTAGGACCCAAGGCCACCATAAATGAAATATGCATATGAATCTCAAGAACATAATTTTGGTAGTGATATGAAGGATGAGTTGAAGAAAAGAGGGAGTGAAGATAGGAAAATCTATTAAGTCACTAAAGTAATAATCCAGACAATTGTTTTGGTAATCAGCACTAGTGTCAGAATATAGGAAGAGAATGAAAGGATATTTTTTTTTTGAAAGATGCAGCAGAGGTACAATTAACATGACTTAGTAATTAATTGGGCATGAGAGGGTGGAAATAAGAAACATACTTTCATATATGTATATGCTAAACTTTAATCCATTAAAAACTTACAGAATGCTTTATTTAGTGTTTCACTGTTGCATTTTAATAGAAAAAAATGTGGTCTCATGACAGATTTTTATCAAATACTTTTCATAACAAATAGATCTTTCTTATTTAAAAAATGTTTATTATTATTTAATCTAGGTTTCAGATTCATTCATTTTCTAAATAAGCAAAGCTTACTTAGATATTTTTAAAACCTTGGGACCTCTAAACAATTTTCGGTAATCTTGTGGGCTTTTTCTATTGAAATTAGGGAATTAGTCTTTATTTTGCATTTTTCTAGGGAGAAACTGAATGTGATTATGTTGAATTATGTTGAAGTCACATCATGTGTTCTGATTGTGTGCTATTTGAAAACAATTATATTTTGGCATGCCAAGGAAAGACTTAACTGTCTTAACATGCATCCATACTCCTCAAACTAAAACCAGGAATGTTTATATTTATGATTCACAAGTACTCCCTGGATTATATCACATCTCAGGTTGCAATTTGCCACCATTCTGGAGACAAATTATATATACATATCTACATACACACATATATATTCAACTCATTTGACTAAAATGTTTTTAAAAGTTGAATATTAACAGGTCCTTTTTTGTGCAGGACACATTCACACACACACATACACACACGTATGTCTGTGTGTGTGTATATATATATATATATATATATATATATATATATATATATATGTATATATATGTATATATATTCAAAGTTTAAAAAATTTTAGTCAAATGAGTTGAATTTGACTAAAAGTTACTAAATATATGACATCTCTCCTGACTCTCTCCTCTTCTCTTCCACTTCTCCCCTCTTTCCCCTATACAAAACCATTCTACAATTTAGTCTGTTAGTCTGCAACACTTGTATTTAAGGATTTTAATTTAAGATTCAGAAGTAAAACCCCCAAAGATATACAAGTCACAATTGAAGTGCACTATGAGCTTTGAGAAAAACTTGTTTGTGCACTGTATATAGGTAGACAACATAGCAGATTACAGAACTGGGTCTAGAGCCAGGAAGACCCTGAGTTCAAGTCTGGCTTCAGACACTTTACTAGCTGTGTGGCCCTGAACAAGTCACTTCACCTTGCTTCAGCTTCCGGTAAAAGGAGCTGGAGAAGGATTACTTCTGTAACTTTGCCAAGAAAACCTCGGTCACAAAGAGCCAGACACAACTGAACAATGACAAGTTCATTCAAATTGTCTCCTTATTTTACTAGAATTCCGAATGGTCAAAAAATAGTTTTTCTCCCATCTCAGAGTTCTCAAGTGTTTCTTTGTTAAGCATCCACGCAGAAACATACAAAGCTGAAATCATCTGAACAAGCTATCAGCTTTAGTGCCTGGCTTATCTTGAGAGCTTTTCCAAAGTCTGAAAAAAAATCATGCCTGTCTAAGAATTTTTGAAGATGTGACAAAAATATACACAAACTAAGCACATGTGAATATATAAATTGCCAGCTCTAAAAAAGCCATTGACAAGGAAAGAGGGCAAGGTGAGAACCAGCTGGTGGTAAATAAACTTTGAGCTGATCACACAGTGATAAGGTGATACTTAAGGAGAAGTTTTAGGACCAGAAGGAATATGTTTTTCTAGGAAAACCCAAATGATACTTTCCTAGAAATAGAGTTTTTTTTTTTCTCAATGAATAGTAATTAGCAAATATATCAGTTTTTGGTAAGGAAAATTAGATTGTTATCCAAGTAATGAAGAGTCAAAGCAAACACCAACTATTTTGTTTTAAGATCACAGCTAACAAATGAAAAACATATGGCAAATGTGAAAGAATCTTGTAATGTCAGAAAATGTACAAATGGTATTCTTCATAAGTGATACACAGTAAAATTCAATGCCTAAAACCTACTGCATTCCAAAAAATCACTGTACAAAACATCTGTTTTTTGCAAGATTAACACAACTGAATACAAATTGCCTTGCCTAAAGGAAATGGGGAGATGGTAAAAACTGATTCCAATCCTATTTATGGGAAAGAATTTAGATAAAATTTAGGCTGAATCAGGAAGGCCATTTCCTGACACAAAAGAGTAAAGAATTTATAGGAAAATCTCCCAAGGGTGAATGCCTCATCCTTTGGGTTTGTAAAAAAATATATTTTCATCACTAGCATGGAATGGATTGGAAGAGTTCTATCACATTATTTAAGTAACTACATAACTCTGCCTCATGTTAAGTAAACTCAACCTCAAGGCTGACAAAGATAGACACAGCTCAGAGACACACTAACATAAATACCACTATAAACACATTTTGTTATAACAAAATACTTTCCAAGGTTTAGGAACCATTTGTCCTAAGAATCATTTGAAACAAGAGAAATCTGGAAGAACTAAATCTGTAAAGTCCTTGGACTCTATTGTAATGAGATTTATTTGTTCAAAATCTTTTTAAATTCACATAACCAAAATTAATTAATTTTTTCCTGTAATGCTTTCTCTCTTGTTTTCTCATCCATAATGTAATAGGGTTTGATTGTTTTTTTGTTTCTTAATTTTAAAAAAGGTGATAGAGGATTGATAGAAATCTTTGAAAACTCCATCTGAACATCTACAAACTAATATTTTTTTAACAAGATGCATATAAATTACCTAAAGAAAATCTGGATGCTTGCATAATTCACAGGTCTCTTTGTGTCAATGAAAAGGAAACATATAAATTTTGGTTTAATCATGTATTATATTACTGAGAGAAATGTAACTGAAAGAAGAGAGGATGTAGATTGTACCTGACATTTGAGATATGGGTGCATAAGAATATTAAGAATTAGATAAGAAAAGAGAGAATAATGTTTTCCAAGTTGATGTGTACATATATAGTAGTTTCCCTAGATCTCTCTTCCTAGTGGTCCTTATCTTAAAACTTTAAAGCAGAGACCTTTTTGGTCATAGACCCTTTTGACAATCTAGTGAAGAGATAAGCCTATCTCACAATAATACTTTAAAGTGGATGAAATAAAATTCATAGGATCGAAAAGGAAACCAATTACATTAAAACATAGTTAAGTACTAAAATAAAAATTCATGGAGCCCCAGTTAAGAAACCCAGCTCTAGAGTAAACTTAAGAATAATTAAATCTTCAAATACCTTTCTGGCCTTGAATCTTAGGGGTGTGTGGGGGGGAACATACCTATTTTTGGTACTACTTAAGATGACTGCTGCTTCTCATTCAAAAGTAAAGAGTCTTAAGTCATTTAGGAGTGGAAGTGTCTTGGTGACTTCCTCTAAGCTATAATGCTACATTGCTTTCAAACAAGAGTTGGCAAGTTTTAGCTAAAAATCCCACTTTCTATAGGAAACCTTTCCCAGCTTCCTCCATCCTAATGCCTTTCCTCTGTAGAATATTTCCAGTTCATGTTATACAGAGCTTATCTGTATACAGTTTTTTGCATGTTGCCTCCCCTATTTGTTTATGAGCTCCTTAATAGCAGGGATTGTCAGTTGCTACCTAGCTTTAATTACTGAATGAGTTTGGCCTCAGTCAAACTGTGACACCTGTTGAAGACCTTAGCTTAAAAAGGCCAAGCTCTCCCACTGTATCCAGGGCCATCTCCAGTCGTCCTGATCTGTATCTGGCTACTGGACACCAGATGGCTCTGGAGGGGAAAGTGAAGCAGGTGACTTTGCACAGCCCTCCTTCACTCAAATTCAATACACTTGAATATCATGGCATCACTTCCCTGATGTCATGGTCCTCTTCAAGAACAAAGGACAAACAACAACAACAGCTATTATCACAGAGCCTGGCAAAATAGTAGACATTTAATAATTGTTTATTGACTGGATGATTGACAATATTTAAAATATATATAAGCCGCACAGGAAAAAAAATTCCTTAGGTTGATTTCTTCAGTTGTCAACAGTCCCTATTGTTAGTACTTTTAAATAACAGTTTTACTTGGTATTAGAGAAGCAAAAGAAGGTGAAATTTGCTCTTTCATTTGCTCTTTAGAATCAAATTAGAATATGAGCTTTAGAATCTATGGGATTTCCAGTGACATAAACATTTTTAAAGTAGGACAGAACTTAGTTCTAGAGATGGCTTCCTGACCCTATTATGATTTTCCTTCTTTTCTAAGACATGTTCATACACAGAGCACCAAAATACTTGATGTACTTTTCCAGGCTCAGAACCAGCCAAATTTGAAGGAAAGATGCAATGTAGAGCATGTTGATCTGAATTATGAGATCTGAGCTCAAATCCTAATTCTGCCATTCAATATATATGTAACCTTAGACAGGTTTAAGCTCATTGTAAAATAAAGATTACTCATTTGTAAAATAAGGGGATTTTGATTAAAAATTATTGAAGTTCCTTCCAATTCTAGACCTAAGATCTCATTTTGAAATGGCAATGACAGTGCTACTTACCTTCAGGAACAGGCTGGGAATGCTTGGCTCCTTGGTCCAATTTGAATTCCAAATATAAGGTAGGTGTGCGAGTAAAAACCTTGGACTGGAGAAATGAGCAATAGTCAGCATTTTTCTTATGGCATAGTTCTCATAAAAAATAAATAAGGGATACATAAAACTGAATACGTTTGTGTTGTATATTTCATCTCATTTAGACTTTGCTGTATGATCCTGGGCAGGTCACTTAACCCTGTTTGGCTCAGTTTCCTCATCTGTAAAATGAGCTGGAGAAGGAAATGGCAAACCACTCCAGTTCTTTGCCAAGAAAACCCCAGATAGAATTATGAAGAGTGGACCTTGAGTGAAACAACTCAACAACAAAGACATTCTCTACCATTTAAGAATATTGTTTAAATCCATCTATTTAGTTGCCTCAGTAATTCTATAATATCAGATTTTAAAAATAAGCTAAGAAATCATTTAATTTTATTGCCTTCACATCTCTTTAAAGCTGTTTCAGTTTTTATTTTTAGATCCTCAGAGTTCAATACAATGCCTTCCAGAGAGTAAGCATTTAATAAATGTTTTCTGAATTGACTTACTACCTGTGCGATCATTGCTAAGTGTCACAATTCCTAACTTCATAAATCCTTTATAGGATTAGCCAGCCAGTCAATGGTGTAATTATATAACCCCAAACATTTTTCAATTCAGAATGCCAACAATAGCATAATCTAAAAATCTGAATCTAACCATTAATGAAAATATATGGACATTGACTTAAAAAAAAAAAAAAAGAGGTATTTGAAGCATCCTTTCAAATACTAGCAAATCTAGAAAACATAACAGTGGTCACTGAATTGGAAAGAAGGATAATGCCAAAGAATGTTCAAATTATTGAAAAAATGCACTCATTACACAAAACCAGAAAGATTATGCTTAAGTTTCTGCAAGTTAGGCTTCAACAATATGTGAATCAAGAATTACCAGAACAGCCTAGTTTTTGAAGAGGCAGAGGAACTAAAGACCAAATTGCCAACATTCGTTGGATTATGAAGAAAGCAAGGGGATTCTAGAAAAATATCTCCTTCTACATACATATAATATACCACATACACCACACTAAATTCTTTGACTCTGTGGATGATAAAATGTAGCAAGTCTTCAAAGTGATGGGAGTATCATCCTGAGGAACAGGTCACGAAGTAATAGTAAGAATAGAACATGAAACAACTGATTAGCTTAAAATTGAAAAAGAGTATGACAAGATGGTGTATTGCCACATTATTTAGCTTATAAGCAGAGTACATCATGGGAAATGACAGATTAGATGAATCAAAAGCTATAATCAAACTTATTTGGAGAAATTCTAACAATCTCAGATATGCAGAGAAGAGTGTAAAAATTGGCTTGAAAAGTTTAACATCAAAAAGCTAAGATCTTGGCACTTGATCCCATCATTTCCTGGTAAATAAAGGAAGAAGAAATGAAAACAGTATCAGATTTTATTTTGGGGAAGGCTCAAAGATCAGTACAGATGGTGACTGCAGCCATGGAATTAAATGACACATTCCTCAGAAGGCTATGGCAAATCTGGACAGCATACTAAAAAGCAAAGACATCACTTTGCTGACAAAAGTCTGCATAGTCCAATCAATATTTTTTTCCAGTTGCAATGTATGGCTGTGAGAATTGGACTATAAGTAAAGCTGAGCACTGCAGAATCATTTCTTTTGAATTGTAGTGCTAGAGAAGACTTGTGAGTCTCTTGATCAGCAAGGAGATCAAATCAATCAATACTTAAAGAAATTAATTCAGGTTATTCAGTAGAAAGTCAAATAGGGAAGCTGAAGCTTAACTACTTTGACTATAAAATGAGAAGATGGGACTCACTAAAAAAGACCCTGATTTTAGGAAAGACTGAAGGCAACAGGAAAGGGGGACAGCAGAGGATTAAATAGATAAAAAGTGTCATAGAAACAACAATCATGAACTTGGAGATAAGGGAAAGATAGAAGAGCACAGTGTACCCATGGAGTTAGCAAGAGTCAGACATGACTGAATATTAGACAAAAAAACCCCACAATTTGAAGAAAAGCAGACTTAAACAAATTGTTTGCTTTGCAAATACCTCAGACAGGAATATAGAAAAGGTTTAAAAAAAATCAGCCAGGTATACAAAAAAAAATGCAAGGAATGCAATAGATAAAATAAACTGTAGCAGGGGAGGCCCTAAAATACATTACCAAAAAAAGAAAGGCATCTCTGATGTGCAAAACAATGATAATAAAATAATAAGACAAATCATTAAGAGACTGGAAAGTACATGAGGATATTAAGGTGAAAGAGGAAGCCAAATAGAAGTGATATTGGAGAAATACGCCTGAAACATCATGAACTAGAACTAGATCTATAAATCAATCACTGTTTTTAGTGGAATTAAATCGCAGAAAGGAAGGGAAGAAAAAAAAAAAGGGAGGACTAAAAAAGATAGAGAGCAATAAATGATTTTCCTTAAGGTTGAAAGGTTGAAAGGTTTCCTTAAGGTTGAAAGTGAAGGGAAAATAACTTCCATGGTCTCTTAAGAACAAGAGGAAAAGGATAAGGAAACAAAAGAAAATGGGAAATAATTTCATTGGTGGGAGAAGAAACAACTGATGAACTTGTTCATGGGGAAAAAGAAATATTTTCTAAATGGAGATAAAGACTTTACCATGGGATTTGGTGCTTGAAGAGAATACTCATTTTGTCCCAGTACAAGAGAAATCACAATTCAAGGAGTTAAACTGGCACCCTAAAGATTAGGAAAGTATGGATCCAGAGAGGAGATTTTATGATAAATGAGACTAATGGCTTACATGGTAAAAGGCAGAGTTTTATTGGGGAATGAGCAGAATTAGATATGGAAATGAAAGGCCAGTCATAGTGATGTTCAAATAATGGGCATCAGTGAAATATTTTAAAAATTGCTTAGAAAAGAGTTGGAGCTCAGTCAAGTAGGACAACTTTGGAACTAATGGTCTAAATTTGTTTTATATATATATATATTATATATATACATATATATATGTATAACCCCCAATAAGCTACATATAGATATATATATAGAAATTCATGGCTTCATATGCTATTTTCTAATCCAATTTTTTAAAAATGTAAATATGCTTACCATTGTTTATAAAATTCATCATAAATTGAAAAAGTTAAATTTTAAAACATGCATGTATATTAACATGCAGAGTGGCAAGGGTTTGGCAGAGAGGGTTACAAGTAATTTTGTGTGCCAAATAATTTCTTCTTTTCTTTCAATATTGTATGTGTTCCAGCAGTGGGCTTTGAAATTGCCTAGTAGGTGGTTTTTACATAGTTTACAATTAATTTAAGCTCCTTCTATCAACCTTCAAAGAACAGAGAAAAGTATCCCTTTGTGACTGCATAAATGAAACCAGAAAACATGCTGATGGCAAATGCATGTGGAGGCTCAAATTAGCAATAAATCTCCAAAACTCAAATCACAAATGACCATCAGGGCAGCAAACAGGGAAAGCAAGAGGTAATTTTACTTAAATTTCTGCCTAATCTTCTGATGATCCCCTAACCACTGGGAATCCACAACACTGACAGAAATTACCTGCAGAAAATCAAGTTTATTATTTACAACATATTGGATACATAATCTGTGTGAAGCCTTTTTCTGCCTACCAAAAAATAGGACCTCTGATTTTATACATTATGGCCTCCATGATGATACTAATTGTGAAGTAATTATGATAACCCATCATATTAACACAGTATTTTAAATAAGCTATCTTTATAATATTCTTTCTGGATAGGCAGCAACAACTATTATTCATCCTTAGGGAAAGGAGTTCTAATGCTGCTTATATTATAAATGCTGATCACTTCCCTATAGTGTTTTTTAGTTTTAATTTTAACATGATGATACTTAATTCTCACAGTATGACATAATAGAAAGAATACTGAAATTTTGCAATACTAAAAAATTAAAAACAAAGGGTTTTTATTGGGGAATAGGTTAATGAAGAAAATTATTACATTGAAAGAAATGAGGAAATGGGATAATTTCAAAGAAACCAGAGAAGGCCTATAACAAGCTGATACAGAATGAAGTGAGCAGAATCAGAACAGTAATTTATACAATATTATCAATATTTTAAGGGAAAACAACTTTGAAAGACTTACCATCTCTGGTCAATGCAATGATCAACTATGATTTCTGAGCAACGATGGTGAAACATGCTACTATGTCCTAACAGAGAACTGATGGATTCAAGATGCAAAATAAGATGTACAATTGTGGATACACCTAATGTAGGAATTTATTTTACTTGATAATATAATTTGCTACAAGAACTTTGTTTTAAATTTTCTTTTCTACTGATGGGTTTGGTGGTAATGTAAGAGAGGATAGGAATAGGAAGAGGAGGAATTAAAAAAAAAAGGTAAGGCAAGGCAAGACAAGGGAAGGAAAGAGGAACTAAGGGATGAGAAGGGAAAGGAAGAAAAAAGAAAGAAAAGAGAAGAGAAAGGAAGGGAAGGGAAGGAAAAGAAGAAACTAATTTTTCATCAATGCAACTCTACCAGCCTTTAGCATATACATCTTATACTTAGAATCACAATTAAATTCATATTTCTAATTTCTTCATTTACATAGGAGAAAACTGAAGCCTACAGCAATCACAAGATCATACAAGTAAAAAGAGTAGGAACATGAACACAGAGTTAAGAAGATCTGAGTTAGAATCCTGTCTTAGATACTTTCTAACTGTGATGCTGGGCAAAGCTCTCAAGCCTCAGTTTCTTTATCTATAAAATGGTTATAATAATAGCACCTGCTTTATGGGACTGTCATGTGGATCAAATGAGTAACATATTATAAAGCATTTTGCTAATGTACTATGTAAATATTAGGGCTTAATTGCTGTTATTATTGTAATTTTATATAAAGAAATTAATTGAGACTGTTCCCTTGGAAAGTCAAATACTGAAGCTGAAACTTAAATGCCTTGACTACATAATGAAGAAGAGAAAAGGCATTCTGGGTAGAAGGTGTAAGGTAGGCATTAATTAACTGAAAAGAGTCAAAGGGAAGGCAACTAGGGTGTTGAAAGGCCACAAGATCATGCCATCTAGCAATTAATTAAAGGAATTGGAAACTTGAAGAACAGACTTTGAGAAGTGTATGATGGCTATTACCAAATATTTGAAAGATTGTTATGGAGAAGAAGGGTGAGATGGAGTCTGTTTGAAAAGAGAAAAACAATGGGTAATAAGTAGAAATTGCAGAGAGATAGCTTTAGGAAAAATGAAAGGGAAAAATTCCTAACAATTACATTTATTCAAGAACTGAATTAGGTTGCATTTGGCAGCAGTGGGGAACCCAATTAGAAATCTTCAAAAAAAAAAAGTTTGATGACCAAAGATGGGCAAAATGGGATACGGATGGTGTATGGGAGTGGATTAAATTAAAAGGCCTAGGTAGCTAGGATAGAGCACCAGCCTTGAATTCAGGAGGACCCGAGTTCAAATCTGGTCTCAGACACTTAACACTTCCTAGCTGTGTGACCCTGGGCAAGTCACTTAACTCCAGCCTCAGGGAAAAAAATAAAATAAAATAAAAATTAAAAAAAAATTAAATGGCCTCTGCAATCTCATTTCTAGGACTCTGTTAATATGTAAACAGGGGATTCTACTTTCTTGGGGAGAAGATAGTAATAAGCTAAAGACAGAGTCCTTTCCCAGATTTCAGTTTTTAAATTTTTCTTTTGACTTCTTAGACTAGAAAATAGAGCAGAATGATGTAAAGACCACAAGGAGCAAAGAAATAGCTCTTTACTTTTATTCCAACCCTATCTTTCCAACTCTTCTTTCTGATTCCTTAATACCATAGCCATCCTTTTTGATCTTCCTATCTCAGTCCCCTTCCTTTTACTTTTAGTTTCTTAGAAGTAAGATTTCAAGTTTCAAAAAATTCAGGTTTCAACAATTCAGGCCCTTTACTAGCACAGGAACAAATGACTTCACAAAAGAGTTAGAGTAGAAATTCTGACTACCCTTAGCCAACAGAGGTGTCTCCATATGGGGGAAAAAAACCAAACCCTATCATTCTTGCTCTACAAATACTTTAAGAATAAAATTATAATGGCTTTCAGGCCCAATGGTGTTCTATGACAAAATGAAGACCACATTAAATGCGGGCTATATATAAAACAGCTTAGTTCAGAACTGAGAATTACCTTTACCTTATTTCCTTCAAAAAATTTGCCACTCACCAAGGTTTTCATTTGATATCCCTGACATGCTTGCTTCCTTCCTCCAGTTTTATTTGTAAATGTGATCCTAATTAAGAACAGAAATCACTACCACATGAAAACCCTGTGGCCTCGAGGTTGACCCCAAGGAAGGGAATAGGGAGTTTGGGTATAAATGCTAAGGAAAATTCCTTCCCTTTGTCATTGTTTCTTCTTCTCTTTTCCATGGATAAAAACTGCCTTCTTAATCTTCTGAATGTTTGTGATTTTATATTAATAATTATTCTTCCTGGTCATTAAAGTGATTTAAAGTCAGTTTCACATGTCAAAGTTATAATAACTGCTTTCAACATTAGGGTCCACAGACTTTTAAAAGTCTTTGCAGGAGTGTTTCTAAGGCCAATTCTGATTTTAATACTTTTTATAACCCACCATCACATTAAAAAAGGATGTGATCCATCACTTGGTGAGTTATGGTAGATAACTGTGGTATCAGATGCCAGAACTTAAAGTCTTATGAGATATTGGAAATAATGTTTGAAAAGTTCCTAGATCCTTGGGGAGAGGGAGGAATTAAAGTATTCATTGTGCTTAACACAACAAATATGAAGCTAGTTTGTTTGATTCACTAAAAATGTTGAGATTATGGGTTTTATTCCCATGTGGGTCAACAAAGGTGTAATCCAACAAAAAAAGACCAGAAAATTATATTGCATAACTTTTGATTCTCCTTATAAGTTAAAAGTGATATGTACAACACACAGCATCTTCTCAATAAAAAGAAATTCTACTCAACTTACATTATGTTATGTCTTTTTATTTTTAGTACATTCTTTTTTTTCCCCTGAGGTTAGGGTTAAGTAAGTTGCTCAGAGTCACACAGCTAGTAAGTGTTAAGTATCTGAGACCAGATTTTAATTCAAGGCTGGTGCAAGTTCTCTCTTGTTCAATAATATGCATTTATTTTACACCTAATATGCACCAGGCATTGTGGTAAGTTTTGGGATAGAATGAAAGGTGAAAAACAGTTCCTGTTTTTAAGGAGCTCATAGTATAATGGGGGAGACAATATACAAATACCTATGTATAAGCAAGATCTATACAGAATGAAATGAAGATAATAAGCAGAGGGAAGGCATTGAGGGGGACTGGAAAAGCTTTCTTGGAGAAGGTGGAATTTTAAGGAAGCTAAAAAAGCCAAGAAATGGAGATGAAGAGAATGTTAGGCATAGGACACAAACTAGAGAAAATGTCTGGAGTCAGACCACTGAGTGTCTTGTCTAGAACAGAAAGGAAGTTGTCATCACTAGGCTATAGATTAAATTAAGACCAGTAAGGGAGGAAGGTCCCAGGAAATAAAGTGCTTTGCAAGTCCACTCAGGACTTTTTATTTGATACTAAGAATGACAGTTTACTGTCCTAGGCATTTCATCCTAAGATAAGGAATGTACTGAAAGTCAGGTAATATAATCAAATTCAGGCTTTAGAAACACAAGTTGAGTAGAAAGTGAACTGGAATAGAGAGAGACTTGAGATAAGAAGACCAACCAGAAGTCAATAGCAATAGTCTAGGCTTAACGTACTCTCTCTCATGCTTACGTAGACTTATGAATCTGTCCTTAGGGGCCTGGGGCAAGCAAAATAAAATGGTTTTCACATTCATGATATGTAAATCATATAAGAAATAAACAAAACCAGTACAATTTCAAAGGAAGGAAAATTAGTTACTAAAGTGATTCTGGCAACTTAATTCATTATTTTTGTTAGTTTTAACATAGGGATCCTAATTTGGTTATTTCTACATGCCAAAAGAGTATATGTGCTCAATTTTTTGGACCCTCTAAATTTTGGTTCCATGAGGACCTAGCGCATACTCCTTATAATTCTGTTTTTACATCATCTTCCGAGAGTCAACAGAAACAGGAGTAAATTACAAAAAGAGTATGGCTAAATGAGATGAAATGATATGAAATATCTCATGCCTTGACCTCAGTACCCATAACCAGGATATGTTTTTCTAACTTATCTCTTGGATGACTCCAACAAAGTCTATGTGGAGTTACCTTTCTGAAAACCTCAAAAAATTAAAGTGAAGGCCCTAAAAGGCAGAGACTGCATCCAAGGATGACCTAAAATTTGAATAAGGTCAGAAGGCACTATTATTTAAAAATCATTCTAACCCCTCAGATTGGCTGGGATCGTCTTTCTGATAGTTTAGCTCAAAGTCCCTGTGTTTAAAAACCTGTACTTATCAGCAAATCTTAAAAATCTTATCTCTCTGGCCTTTAAGCTAGTCCCTAGTACCATCTTCATCTTAACTCTTTCCACAGTTTGATTGAATTATTTTATTAGGAGGCAGGAAGGAGGAAGAAGAGTTGTCCAGTATATCTTCCTGCTCTGCTCAAGGACCTTACTGGAAAATCTTGAAGTATTTCTCACACACCACTGCTCATTTTAGTGATCACAAGATTTGGAGGAAATGAAGTAGTTTAACAAGTTGTTTAAGTAATTTAACAACTTTACTGAATTGTTTGAGTTGTGTCCAATTCTCTGCAATCCTATTATTGGGTTTTCTTAGCAAAGACACCAGAATAGTTTGCCACTTCCTTCTCCAACTCATTTTACAGATGAGGGACATGAGGCAAACAGAGTTAAATAACTTTCCCAGGGTCACAAAGCTAGTAAATATCTGAGGCCGGATTTTAACTCAGGTCCTTCTGATTCCAGGGCTGGTGCTTTAACTATTGCACTGAAGTAAAGCAGTCCTTTCCCACACAGGTGATTATATCCCAACTCTAGATGCTTCCTTGATATTTTAAAGCAACTTCAAGATTTCTCTAAGTGGTCATTCCAACCATTTGTGAAATTTGCAAATATTCCCTTGCCATAGATTGAAATTGTTCTTTCCCCTTTCTAATGTACCATGAATCACTGACACCTTATCATAAATATGATAAGAAAGAGAAAAGATTAGTTTTCATCCTTGGTGCCAAAGGTAGTGTGGGAAGGACACATCTTCTATTTCAGTTTCAAAAATACATGAAATGTTACAAAAAGAGAAGGAACGCAATTTTTTTTGACAAAGTGACAGTGATTTAATATGTGAAGAACACTAGAAAATGACAGAAAAAAAAAACTTCTTACATTTCTATTAAAATATGTAAAAAATTGGAAATATCAAACCATTCTCAAGCCAACCAGAAACTCTGGGATATTCTAGGCTGTGTTTAACCCATATGTGTAGTATGTATTTTACATAGAGCTGCTTTAATAACTAATTATCATTTATTACCCCCATTTTTATACTTTCTTTGGTAGAAGAAGAATTGGAGGAAGGGGAAGAGTACATGAGAGGCAGAATGCCAAAGGGGAAAGAAGGCTGACTTTATTGACATAAAAAAGGATTCAAGTGTCACCTGTAATTCACATCTTACTAACTATGTGACTATCGGGAAGGTAGGTGGTAAGTACAGTATATAGAGAGCCGGGATTAGCATTAAGAAGATCTGAGTTCAAATTCAGCCTCAGACACTTATAAGGTTATCTGTCAAGTTATTAAACTTTGCTGCCTGTTTCCTCTATGTAAAATGGGTTTGATATTAGATTTTACATCATAAATATTATGGGGATCATATGAGACAATATCTGTAAAGTACTTCATACGGTGCCTAGCACAACGAAAGTACTTAAAAATGTTTATTTCTTTCCTTCCATAGCTCTTCACATCTCAGTTTCCTATTCTGTAAAATGACAACAATGATAGTTCTGTCCACCTCATGGAGCAGCAGAGAGTGATAGAGTGGAAAGAGCCTGGCCTGAAGTCAGCAAGACCATTTTCAGAGTCAGATCACACTAGCTGTGTGATCCTAAGAAAGTCCCTTACTCTGTTTACCTAAAAAATGAGCTGGAGAAAGGAATGTCAAACCACTCCAGCATCTTTGCCAAGAAAACCTCCAATGGAGTCTCGAAGAGTCAAACACCAAAGAAAATGACTGAACAACTTGCTCTATGACCTTGGTCAAGTCACTTAAACCTATTTGACTCAGTTTCCTCATTTGTAAAATGAACTGGAGAAGGAAATGGCAACCCCCTCCAGCATCTTTGCCAAAAAACAAACAGCTCGAATGAAGTCATGAAGAAATGACTGAACAATAATTAACAATTGTCATTATTCCTCACTGAACTGTAGAGCAGGAAGACGAACTGTATGAGTTACAAAAATACATTGTAAACCTTAAAGCATTATAGAAATGTTCATCATTGTTATAAGAGGGATTGAGAAACTGTAAGAGAATATAAAACAAATGAATCTGTATTAACAGCCTACAAATTAAATCAAAGAAAAGTTAATTGTGAAAATTAATTTAATTATTTCATTCATTAAGTCAATGTCCTTGCCTGAAGATGTACCATACACTCAGGAAGACTGAGTTCAAATCTGACCCTAGAAATTTACTATCTATGTGATCTTGGACAGGTTATTTAACTTTGCTTGCCTCAGTTTCCTCCTCTGTAAAATGAATTGGAGATGGAAATAGCAAACCACTTATAATGAGTCAGATATGGCTGAAACAACTAACATTCTCT
This sequence comes from Sminthopsis crassicaudata, assembly GCF_048593235.1. Classification (NCBI taxonomy): domain Eukaryota; kingdom Metazoa; phylum Chordata; class Mammalia; order Dasyuromorphia; family Dasyuridae; genus Sminthopsis; species Sminthopsis crassicaudata. Next base: position 215,592,603 of record NC_133619.1, on the reverse strand, counting down.
ATGCTCTCTTCTTTGGTGATTTCATCAACTCCCACAGGTTTAATGATCATATCTCCAGAAACTATATAATCCTAATTTTATTTGTGGCACCATAATCCTTCTACTCATCCATGTTTGGAACTTTAAAATGATCCTTGACTCTGCTAAATAAATAAAGTGATCCTTGACTCTTCTTTGTTTAATTCTACCTCCACAACATTTCTTGCATTAGTCTACTTTTCTCCATTCTAGTTTATTATCTCTCACTTGGATTATTCCATGGTATCCTAATTAGTCTCAGTGTTTTCAGGCTGTCCTTTGTCTAATGCATCATCCAGAAGCTACTTACTGATATTTCTAAAACACAAATGACACAGAAAGTGTCATCTCCCCTACTCAAAAATCTTCAATACCTCTCTGTTGCCTTAACAATAAAATAAAAGCTCCTCAGTTTATTCTTATATATGAAATCCTCTACATTGTCCTCTACAAACTACACTCTAATTTAGATGTCCAATATTGTTTTGACCAGTCAACAACATTTATTGTTGTTATACTTACTATGTGCCAAACACTGTACTATGATGTGGATATATACATAAAGAAACAAATAGGGTCCTTTACTGAAGAAGCTTACATGGGGGAGACATGCAAAGTTCTGTTCAGTTCATTTTCCCTCTCAATATATGGAACCACTCCCTCTTCTAAGGTAAGAGTCCAAACAGTTCCATCTACAAAAACCTGCTTCTAGTAAATGATTTGAGAGACGTATTCATTCTTTAGTAGAAATGATCAGTAAGATCCATTACCCTTCCAGGAAGATATTTTTAGCATATCAGAAGATAAAACCTTATGTCCTTAAGGGCTAGGAAATAAATCCAAATGGTGATTTAGCAGAGACATCAGATTTTTCCTTCCTTGACTGAAAACAGTTCCAGAAGGATTGCACATCCTCTTTCTTCCTCTAGTTTTTCAGGAATCAATCAAATTTGAATGACTCAAACTGGCAGGGAGCAATTATGGCAATTGTAGTTAGCTACCTGAGTGAAAATTAGTAAGAGTGCCTGACCCTCATCTTAGTCTAGGTACTGACATGGGTGAAAGGGATATTGCCCAAATAACTAAGGGAGGAAGAGAATAAGCATTTATGTAGTGCCTCCTATGTTTCTCTTAATAGGCAACTATCTTGACCCAAATGTAAATACACTCACTATAAACTATTATCTGGCCTTAGAAATTTATTAGCTATGTGATGTTGGACAAATTATTTAATTTTGCTTGCCTCGGTTTCTTCCTCTGTAAAATGAATTGGAGATAGAAATGGCTTCTTCAGTTGATGGGGTAGGAGGCCCTTAAAAGGAGAGATTATTATATACCTATTGGCATATAATAAAGGATTCTTTTTTTCAGGAGGGAGAACAACACTTTAATAAAGTATGCTCCTCATTCCAGAATTTAAACTTTTATCACTCTAAAAGAAAGAAAAAACAAATTGGGGGAGTGTCTTAAAAGATGAGACTGTGTTTATCTTACCTGTTGCTGTCCCCTTTCTAGCATTACAGAATCCCAATTCAACATAAGAGACAGCAGGAAAGATTATATACCCAATAACCTACCCAATAAACAATTTAAAAAACCCAATAATGCCAATAAATTACTGGAATGTCCTATTCTCCTCTTCTAGCAGGAAACAGATGAAAAGAGGAAAATGTTTCATTATGTTGGGTTAAAATTCCTCCTTGTAATTTCTACCTATTGGTCCAAATTCTGACCTCTAGGACCAAATAAAACAAGTCTAATCCATTTTCCATATAATTTCAAATAATTAAAAACTATTATAACATTCCCTTGAGCAGCTAGATGGCATAGTGCATTGAACATTGGACTTGGAATCAGAAAAACTCATCTTCCCGAATTCAAATCTGGCTTCCAAAATTTACTAGCTATATGATCTTGGACAAATCACTTAAACCTCCTTGCTTTAGTTTCCACAAGTCAAGATATCACCCTATTATGTCATTGGTTCTATGTGATAATGAAGGATGAACAATAATAGCAACGAAATTCCTTAAAATAATCAAATATTTTTGCCAAGGAAACCCACTAAATGGAGTTATAAAGAGTTGAACATGACTGAAACAATTAAAGAACCATAAAATAATGTTACTCTTAATATTCTTATTAAGCTAAATCATTACAGTTGTTTTAATGATCCTTATATGTCATTGTTTTAAATTTTGAGAGAATAAATAAAGCCTATGAGTTACCATCCATTGTTTATAAAAATTTATCTAGGATTTCCCCAAAAAGTATTTAGTCTGTCTCTGCTTTGGTTCCCCATGAATAAGGAATACTTAGGCACTTAAAATTATTAACATCATACAATTTAATCAGCATCTTTAGTGTCTTAGACCTTGGAAAAGAACAAAGTCCAAGACATTTATTCATTATTATATGCTGTTCTTAGAAAAGAAGGAATGTAAGCCAAAACAAAACACAAGGAAAAGAAAAGATATGAAATTGAGGATAGAAAGTGACAGGAAAAAGGCTAAAGGGACCAAGATAAATAAGTCATGGAGTTTGGCTGCAATAGACCACTATGACAAGGATAAAAGAATAAAAGCAGTTAATCCATTTGTACCACCTAATTATCATTCCAACCCTTTAGACCTTAATCAGTAAATGTTATCTGTTACATGGTGCTATGAAAGTAACTTAAAACTGTGGATGATTTTTCTTAATTATTTTTTCTGATTTTTACTCCCTGGAATTTTTTTTTCTAAAATCCATTTCCAACTTCATTGGTCTTCAACAGCCAACTTGAATATCAAAGGGCAGTGGATTCAAAATCCTGAATTTGACTTCTACTCATTTCCTATCCCCATTCAATTTCTCAGTCATGACTTTGTCTGTGCTATCCAGGGAAAACACTGAATAATATTCACAGGGTATCCTAGTTGAAATCTTCTATTTAGTCACACACACATACATATATGTATGTGCCTGTGTATGTATGTATACACACATGTACATATATAAACCTCTACACGTATTGTATGTATGTGTGTCACTTATTTGTATGTGCACACATACATCTACAATCAAAAGCCTCAAATTTGTATCTAACTTTGTGAAAATTCATAAACCAAATCCAAATAGTTCTCCACAGGCAGATATAGTGAGAAATGCCTAGTGAGAGGAGGGCTGAAAGGAAAGCAAGGAAGGTGAGAGAAAATAAGAAAAGACTGGTTTTGTTGCCCTATAATGGCTGAGTATAAAGAATATGGACCAAAAAATATGATAATGAAGGTGTTACTGGTGGAATGCTTCAAATGAAGCTGACAGAGGAGGCACAAATCCATGCAAATGGCTAAAACAATGTAATAGGGAAAATGATAAGTTCTCAGAATGATACTAAAGAATGTTAGACTTAGAATCATGAGAAATTTAGGTTTAAATAACCTCTTAAATGTATTAACTGTTCATATTAGTCAATCAGACATCTTTATAAAGTACCTACTATGTGCTATCTACACTGTGCTAAGCAATGAGGCACAAGACAGCTCCTGCTTTCAAGAAGCTCTAATTCAATCTAAATGTGTCACCTTGGACAAATCATTCATATTCTTAAGTATCAATGTTTTCACCTATGAACTGAAAATAATAATGCCTGAACTCAAAGACTGGATTTGAGATTCAAATAAGTTTATTTAGCAAACTCTAGCTACTTGAAGATTAGCTGTTATTATAATTATCACTGTTATTGCTGTTACTAATGGGTCCTTCTCCCAGAGGCACATCATCCATCATTTTATCTATCTATCTATCTATCTATCTATCTATCTATCTATCTATCTATCTATCTAACATCTACCTCTACTTACATATCCATCTACAAATGTGTATATTTTCACATTTGTTGCCTTGTATAAGGGACTAAGTCACTAATGACCCTGAAAGTTATATTTCTTCCCCTCTCCCAAAAAGGCAGAGCTATCAGAGTCAGAATTGAAAGGAGATTCTTCTACTCAGTAGCAGCTTTTATACATCTCTGAGAGATTGAGAGAGAAAGAATTGAAGGCAATAAATGAGGAAGAGAAAAAATTAGCCATTGCAGCAGGAATACATGGAAACTGTTTTCTTGGAGTTTGACTCAGTCTTGTAGCTGCTAGAGCCCTGGTCTGGTTCTTCTCTGATTTGTCAATTGTCTTATTTAGAGGATCCAGCACAGGACCATGTCTATTTGGAGAAGGCACAGGATCAGTGATGATTGACTTCTCTCCTGCATCTCCCCTCTTTGTTTTATTGTTGCCTATAAGAAGTCAGCATTGGTTACCATTAAGTATTTCTTTGATCTTTTACATTTGTTTTCTGTTGGTTTGTCTTTTAATTATGATTCTACATAAATCTAAGATAACGTTTATGTTCAGAATTATTATCTGTTGAAAAGATGTTTGTTATAACAAAGGGGAGAAAAAAGTAATTGTCTGGATTAGATTCAAATAGGAGGGAGAGCATCCCCTTGACTGGAAAATCAGCAGCTTATCTGGGGGCTCAGATCTTTATGGTTTTGTTATTATAATTTGTTTTTTCAAAAATTTTAATTTTTAAGAGGAAGAAAACCATCTAAACTATAAATTTTGCTCTTGACTAAAAGTCTGATTGTAAAGGGCTGAAACTCTGAATAGGTGCACTGGAATCAGACAACAGAGCCCTTAAGGCTAATTACCTATCGGATAATATTCAATCTTTTGGTATATACAGATAATTGTAGGAGGAATTAGGGGGTGGAGTAAAACAAGCCATTTGCGGTGGACAAGGAGAAGGGAGGTTGTGGAGAGCTTATGTCTATTCACTTCACTGCTCCCCCTAAAGACCAAGAATAAAGACCAAGGACTTTTGTTTATCCTGACTGCGGTTCATTCTAAGGTATCCAGGGTGCTAACCCAGACTTCACATCTGATGAGTGAGCTTCATTATTTCCTAGTAGACATTTACCCTAGGAACTTTTGGGTTTTCACACTCCACTCCCAGGAGAGAAAAGGAAAAGGGAGTTAAGGTAGAAATCTCCAGGGAAAGTCAAACATGTTGAGAAACCCCAGTGGACAGAGACAAATGAGGGAGGGGGGAAATAAATTCCATCCACTCCTCCAGAGGGATGTGTGGGAGGGAAGGGAAGTGTTTTTCATCCCTATTACCCTCCAGAGCAAGAATTGATGAGCATGCGCGTGCGCGCGCACACACACACGTACTTAATCATATATATGTATATAAAAGCTTGTGTCTCATTTTAAATGCCTGTGTTATGTGTACATATGTGCATATATATGTGTGCATGTATACAAATCGCAATGGTAGGCATAGTTAACTAATATTCTGGTGGAAGAAGTTCTTCACCAGGAACTCTCTTATACCCAATAAATCAGAAGTTTGATCTATCTATCCACAAACACACACATATACACACACACAGGTATACAAAAAGAGACAATTTTTATAGTGTAGAAGAACCAACTGCTATTCCAATAGTCTATCATGTCTTAACCAAGAGTGATATTTGCTTTATATACTGTTATGATTATGCTTTTACTCCAAATTTCCTTTTTCTACATTCATGATGACTAAGGCCAAGAACCTCAATGACACAGGATGTGATTTTTGCCTTATAGGCATACCTACAAGATATAGACTCCACTAATTCTTATCCTGTTCTTGTGGAAAAGGAACCCTGTTTGGTGTTGCAGGAATATGCTTCCTAGGTGAACAGGTCAGCAGTTACATCTTGAAGGCATAAAAACATCTGGCACACTCTCTTTTTTGTACAAGGAGAATGTCATTCCTGAGATGAGTGGATTGCCTTAGGCAAAATCAACTTTTTATACAACCTGGCTCCTTAGGTCTTGCATGACTGTTTATTTGAAAATTCCTACTTCTAAATGAAGTGTCAACTAGGCATGCCAGGAATAATGTAGTTCTTAAACAGGCTGTTTGAAGTTACCATATTAGCTTCCCTTCTGTGCTCCTAGTTAAAATAAACAAGACTGAAAAAGTGAGTCATGTCCACATGGGCACATTTTTTAAACACTTCTAATTAAGAAATGTTTTACAAATTCTGGTCTGCAAATTGACAGTGATTATCATCTCACTTTCAGTGTCCATGTTGGGCAGTGTCCAGAGGATCAGCTTGCCTTGTGTGAAATTCAGAACAAGATAGTTATTTAGGGGCTGGGGAATGGAACACATTACAGCGCTATGTTAACACCCAGCATCCCAAGAGGGCTAGCACATTTCTTCCTCACCCTAATTTCTTTATACTCAGAACAGGGCTTTATAAAAGGCATGTACATCCAGATCTAATTGTTGTTGTTCAATCATTTCCATCTTTTTGTTACTCATTTGAGTTTTTCTTGGCAAAGATACTGAAATGAGTTGCCATTTCCTTCTCCTACTCATTTTACAGATGAGGAAACAGACACAAATAGGGTTAGTGATTTGTTCAGAGTTCCATAGCCTGTAAGTGTCTGAGGACAGATTTAAGCTTAGGTCTCCCTTCCTCCATTCCAGCATGCTATCCTCTGATCTATCAGATTATAATTAACCAGGCAATATTGAATTTGAAGAAACATTTATATGATATTTTTTGCTCATGGTATATTTTATCAGCAAGTATGATGCTCATTTCATAAAGGGTTTCCTATGAGAGATGCAATTGTTTCATAGTGCTAAGTGCACCTAAAAAAACAAAACAAAACAAAACAAAAACAAATGAACTAGTGAGAGAGCATGACTTAAAACTACAAAAGGTTTTACTAAAATGTTGTAAGAGTATCAAACTCTCAAAACCTGAATTAATTTCATTCATTCTCTTAGACTCTTAACTTTTCAGTTCTCTTCAAAGACGGAATTCAGTGGAAATTCTTCAAAGATGGAATTTAATGGAAACTCCTTTGAAATAGGGTAAACTTTCTAGGGGAAAGTGCCAGAATGGCAAGCCTCACCTCTTTTCTTCAAAAACACCTTGCAAAAATGCTGTCCATACCATATTTGGGAACAGTAAAAAAAAAAAGTATTAGCTTATTTGTTAACTAGTTAACTAATAAGTTTGTTAACTTGTCTAACAAAATGGAAAAGAGAAAGAATACTATCAGAAGGAAACAAAAGATTAGCACTCTTAATGATTAAAATATTTTAGGTTCCTCAGAGATGATAGGGATATTATATCTGCTATCCACAAAGGTGCCTAATGAGAAGAAAGATAAAGGGTAAAACCATAGACTTCAAAGACTTGATAATCCCCCATTTCAGATGGAGACATTGAATCACTTCAGAAACCACTGCTTTCCTCTAAGAAATAACAAAAATAGAGCTTCTAAAGATAAGAAACATTTCTGTAATGCAAGCATTATTTCACATTGACATGTTTGCAGCCACAGCTAGTGTTTGCTGTATCCAAAGTCTTATGTCAGAACTCTACCAACACTCACATTCACGACTATCAGGAGAATACTTCCTATTCTTGTTCAAGATAAAACCATAAACTTGCAGAGGAAAATAATTGGGCATATGTGTCACTAATATCATGTGTTTTCCTTAATATATTTAGATTCAAAAAGACTTTAAAATCTGGCCTATGACACTTACTGGTCATGAAACCATAGACAAGATTTGCTTGCCTCAGTTTCCTCAACTGTAAAATGGGAGGGATAATAGCACTTACTTCACAAAATTATTGAGAAGCTCAAATGTTGTGATTTATAAAGCCCTTAGCATGGTGTAAATACATAATAGGTATTTAACAAATGCTTGCTCCCCTCTTCTGCCCTTCCCCTTTAATTTAAGAAATTATTCTTAACAAGTTCATTGGAAAGAAGATTTATACCCTTCCTGAATTTCATATTCATATAACAACCAGATTCATAACTATAATGAGAGAAGAGGATTAATGTCTAGTGGGATAAAACTCCATGTTCTAAAATTTTAGAATTTCTTACAAAAAGAGAAATTTCATAAAAGGAGTTGCCTTAATAAGCAAATAACCCATCAAATTATCAAGACCCAACCATTCCCCAGATATCCAGTTCTAATTTCCCAAATGTTTGGTAGCTATTTCCATATAGATGTTTTATTGACTCTTCAAACTAAATATATCCCATAATGATGTCAGCATCACTAAAATTTGTCCTTTTATGTCTATATTTCTGTAGTTTATATTACCAGCCTCTGAGTGACTCTAAAAAGAATTTTGGAAAAGGTTTCTGGTCACAGAGATTAGGATAGAATTCTAATTCTAATTCTAAGGTCCTCTCATTAGCTATAAGAAATGGCTCTATGATTTCATTGATTTAGGAGTTTCCCAGTGATAGCTCTCACCCAGTGCCATATTCCATTCTGTGCAGCTCTCATCCCTCACCTCCCCAAAGTCTATCCATGGCACAAAGATCCAGGTTCATCATCTTAAAGTGGATAATTCTTTTCTCTTTTTCTCTCTCATATGAAATCAGTTTCCAAGTCCCTGTCAATTCTATCTCTACCATATTTCTCTTTCTTCTTTTCTTTGTTCATTTCTTTCTTTTATAATTTAGTTCCATTGTATAAGTTGCCTTATTCCATCAAATTATCAGAACCCTTTCTCTCCTCCTCCTCCTCCTCCTCTTCCTCTTCCTCTTCCTCCTCCTCCTCCTCCTCCTCTTCTTCCTCCTCCTCCTCGTTCTTCTTCAGGCAATAGGGGTTAAGTGACTTGTCCAGTCCTAGCTAGTAAGTGTCTGCAACTAGATTTGAACTCAAATCTTTCTGACTCCTTTGTACTACCTAAATGCTCCCCTATCATATTTCTTGCATTGATCCCACTTTGGATTCTATTCCAGACTCTTCTCTAGTCTTTTCTAGCTTGCCACAAACATCTCTTTATTCTATAAGATCACACCATTCCTGGATTTTTCACACTGGAAATATCCTCTGCCCCATGGCATCTTTCTCTAATTGCCTGATTCCTCCCAGAATCTCTTTTGTAAGGAAGACACTCAGACTAGTCATATAGTCATTCCTCTTCAAGATGTACTCCATATACTCCATGCCATTGCCACTGGACCCAGATGGATTTGGAGGGGAAAGTGAAACAGGTGACCTTGCATAGCCTCCCTCACTAAAATCCAATTTACTTGCATCTTATAGCATCACTTCCCTGATGTCATGGTCCTCTTTGAGAATGAAAGACAAAAACAACACAACAAAACAAGCAAATAAACAAACAAAAAAAAACTTGCCACAGAAAGCTCTTTGCTCTATCCCTAGATTCTCTGAATATTCTCTATCATATCCCCTTATGTGAGTATCCTTCTCCTTTCCTTTCATATGCTATTTTCTCCCATTAGAATATAAGTTTTTTGAGGATAGGGACTATCATTCTTTCTGCTTATATTTCTTTCCCTAGTACTTAGTACAGTAAGAGCTTAATAAATACTTATCGATCCCCTCCTCTCAACTCTAGATTAACTCTTTTCACTTCTCACATGGATTATTCTAAGAATCTCCTATCTAATAATCTCCTTTTCTGCCTCTTGTACCTTCTTCCATTCTGCTTTACAGTTCTCTAGCTGTATGTAATCTTCCTAATGTATTACCTTGCTCATATTACCACTGAGAAATTGTCCCTAACTCTTCTTTGCTTATACAAGATATAAGTTCCTTATTTTGGCATTTAGGGCCTTCCACAATTTATGTCCAACTTACTTGTCCAGTCTTATCTCACACCATTTCCATTCATATACTCTTATCTTCCTTCCTTCCTTCCTTCCTTCCTTCCTTCCTTCCTTCCTTCCTTCCTTCCTTCCTTCCTTCCTTCCTTTGTTCCTTCCTTCCTTCCTTCCTTCCTCCTTCCCTCCCACTACCTCTCCCTTTCCCCCTCTTTTCTTCCTTTCTTCCTTTATTTCTTTCAACATGACTAATGCAGAAATTTGTTTTTATTCACTTTACATTATTTATTGTGGGCTTTGTTTTTCTTGTCTTCTCAATGGAAGAGAGAGAATTTGGAAATGAAAATAAAATAGAATAAAAAACAGATGACATTAAAAGCTGAAATACTACTGCTACTAAAGAAATAAAAATGAGAATCCCATAGGAAGCAGCAGTGGGGCATATGGTAGGTGTCAGCAAAATGCAACATATAATGAGTAAGGAACTCTGAAGAATAACAGGAGTAAAGTCCATCACCAAAGAATAGCTAAACAGAAAGAGAAGATAGACCAATTCCATGGCTAGAATAAGGGATGCTAGACATAGGGAGCATGTACATACACACACACACACATACACATATTCCAACTAAAGTAAATGGGAAATCATAAAGATACATCATCACTAGCTCTATTTACAAATTAAGTTGAATGAATTTGCACTTTTAATTAATAACTAATTTCATCCTAATGGTATTAGAGTTGGGAACTCTTGGTCTCAAATGGACTTCCCTTTCTTTTTCAGAAAGGACACTGCTGAAAAAGGCAATTGTTCTAGATTAAAGCAATAGATCCCAAAAAGAAAAAAAAAACTAGAAAGGTCAGGGCACCATATGCATAGTAGTGGTTTAGGCTAGCTATTTTTCTGCAGCATCTTTCACTGAATTAAAGAATGTTTTTATTCCCTAGGACAAGAGTAGAAGGTCACAGGAGTGGCTTGGGAAGAGAAAGGGAAAAGTAACGAGCATTTATTAAGAACTTATTCTATTCCAGGCACTATGCTAAATGTTTTACAAATATCATTTTTATCTCATTTAAATGTGGTAATTGATACAATAAAGATTTGTATATCACAGAGTGGGCAAACCATATTTCGGGGAAAATGTAGAGGAAAAGCAAATAGGGAATAAGGGCATCCCAACCACCTAACTCTGACATCTTAAACTAGTCAACAGTGAATTTGGGGCTACCACTTTGCTACTCCTACTCCCCTCTCTAGGGCACATTGTCATAGAAAAAATGAAATACACCTTAAAATATTGGCAATCTCCATGAAGCCAATATTCTTTAATCTGTGTCATTATCATGGTTGTGTGATACAACAAGGTCAGTATCTCACTGCCATAATCTTCCCTAACCTTAATTGTTGCTCTCATAACCTATCAATACTCCTTTCACCCCATTGTCCTCTCTCAAAGTATGACAGTAAACTGAGCACATTGATTCCTCCCTCATCACACACACAAAAAAAGTTGCAGGCTACTAATAGAAATGCTATCAGAAAAAAAATGTTATAGATAATATATATTTTTAAAATACTAAAAAAAAAAGAGAGAAAAAAATTCTTTAGAAAAAAATTAATCCAAATTGTCTACTTTTGGACATTTTCTATATCACCAGAAACTTGTGTTCAACCCCTGAAGGTCCCAGCATCAGTCTTTTCTTGCCCTGGCTCATGCTCCCAAAATATTTCTTGGTATAAATCTGGATGAGTGGTCTCTATTCATTTTCATCCTTCCCTATTAGAATGTAACAGTCTTGAGATCAGAGACTGTCTTGCTTGCTTTTATTTGTATTCTCAGCTCTTACCTCTGGCACATCAATTTATGCTTTAGTTATCTGTTTATCTCTCTGTCTATCTGACTGCTTGGCAACAGGGTACTCAGGTTAATTGGATTTTCTGACTCATCTATGCTCTCTTTCTGTGAAACATCTTCCCCAAATATATAGGTTCATTTTCCTTCTTTACAAAGTTGAGTATAATTTAATCTTTCTTTGATAATCATCATGACTATTAATAAACTTATGATTAATTAATAATTTCCATTATGGAGGAACACAAATCTAGAAAATTAACTAAATCCATATGAATTCCAGGTCATATTCTAAGGCTTTAAAAATTTTTAATCCTTACTATGAACTTGTAGTCAATGTACATATTGATACAATAACAATTCTGCATATTAGAAAACTCCAATTAACCCTGGTTCATAAAGTCACTCATATTCCAAGTGTTAATATAATAATAGGAATTAGACCAGAGGCATCAAAATCCCAAGAGTGATTGAACCTAATTAAGATGTAATTAAGAAGTGGTTAATAAAATAAAAAAAATTAATGTAACCTAGATTATGTTAATTTATGGTTTTCTAAGTCAACATGTAAAGATCATTTTCTATTTGAGTTTGACACCACTGAATTAGACATACTTTCATAAAATTGGATAGGCAGATATAAGATATAGCCTTGAAAATCCAAAATTTACAAAATTCTCTAAGCACACTTTACCTTGACTCCTAGGGCTTCTCCTGAGATAACAGATATTGTCACGCCATTCCTACTGGGTTTGGGGATGTCTTTACTTTTCAGTCCTTGATATTGAGGCTCTACCATCTTTTCTGAGCTCTTCAAATTGACCCAGAGTTGTAGACCATGAACAGGTTCCTCAGAGCAAGGCATTTCTGCATGCAGGATCCCACGGCCAGCAGTCATCCACTATAAACAAAATTTCAGAAGAAATATTAACCCAAAACCCAAATATCCCAATATCAAAGAATAGTACTTGATCACACAATGAAAAAAAAAGTAAGGGGTTTTTAATCCATTTTTTAAAAATTAAATCATTTCTTTTGCTTTAGTGAGAAAAACTTATCTATAACATTGACAAAAATCACAAAGAATTGAATTATATAAGCGACAGAATCATTTTGTATATTTTTGGACTGAAAGGGATTTTAAGAAGTCAATCCAGCCTCCCCCATAACACCAAGATTCTGTATACATCATTGATAGATATTCATCCACCTTCTACTTGAACATTGGTTCTCCCTTCTGTGACAAAACAACATAAATCTGATCTTTCTGTCTTTCACCTGAATGTGCTTCAAGTATTTGTACAATAATATCCTCCTTAAGTCTCTTCCAGCTCCTCAACCATTTCTCATGACCTCATCCACAATTTAGTGGAAAGAGTGTTGGACCTCAATTTAGGAGAGGTCAGAACACTTTGCTAACTGTGTGACCCTAGGAAAGTCATTTAATTTGCTTGTACTTCAGTTTCTTCAACTGTAAAATGAGGGGAAAGGAATGAATTACATGGTGTCTAAGATTTCTTCCAGATTGAAATCTATGAATCTATGGTCCTGTGATTTTTTTTTTACCATTTTGGTTATTTTCTTTTGTATGTCCTCCAACTTGCCTCTATTAAAATGTTGCGGCCAGAACCAAACACAATATTGACTACTATAGAACAATTAGAGTATTACATCCCTTGATCTGTACATAGCATAAGGTGATATTTGAGATTTCAGAATAAATACTGTCTTGCTAGGAGAAATTGCTAGAGTCTAGCTGTGATGTCTTGTCTTTGGACATGAGAGTAGGGATGGTGATTAAGAGAAAAGCAATTGTATTTGATGGTTCTTTTTAAAATGTCATGCATTAAAAAAGTATTAAAGCATTTATGTCATTTAAATAAATCATTAAAATAATTCCTGAAAACACCTTATGAAAAAATACTATATCACAGTAATTGAGATTTTAAAATCTAACATTTTCCTAATCAGCACCAAAAATGTTTTAAGAGTATATCACTATCTACCCAGATTACTTATACCTTCGGAATCTAATACTTAATGTGCAACCAAAAAAATGGTATTTACACACATATATTGTATCTAGGTTATATTGTAACACATGTAAAATGTATGGGATTGCCTGTCATCGGGGGGAGGGAGTGGAGGGAGGGGGGATAATTTGGAAAAATGAATACAAGGGATAATATTATAAAAAAATTACTCATGCATATATACTGTGGGAAAAAATTCTAAATAAAAAAAGAGTATAACACTTAAGCCTGGAGATAAATTAATAGTTCAACATTAAGCTGACAATAATTGCTTCCACTCTGCCATACCTGCAAGTCACCAGGGTCCATTTTACCACTATGTCCACAGAAATCCTCATGGGATGTGCTGCCTCCTTCCAGTACATAAGTCACCTTTAAGAGGAAAAAAAAAAAGCTTTTAGAAGTAGAGTTAGCTAACAAAATAGATTATGGCTGACTACTCAAGTAATGTGCTAACCATTATTAAGTCTAATCACCAGATTCAGATATTAGCTATGATTAGGAAGAAAAACAGGATCAAGGATAAAGAAAGATTAAAAAAAAAAAAAGAATTAAAGACAATCAATGGAAACTTTAGAAGAATTAGGGGATATAATCTAAAACAAAAGCAGAAAAGGTAAAGGTAAATAGATAGCTGGCATAACAAGGCAAATAAGAAAAAACTTTTTATCCCTCAAAGAATAACATAACAGAGCTGCAGAAGCCTTCAGATAAGAGATCATCCAGTAATGAATGGTCAAAGGAAGAAGAAAACAGCAGTTGTACTAGTTACTCTCTGCTTAGGGTTATGGAGACAGTCATTTGGTGACCTATTTAGTGAACAATAACAAAAACCACAGCAACAACAACCCCAAACCTTATCACAACATGCATTCAAGACATAACAAAAAAGCTTTCCAAGATTTAGAAATAGATGGCAATTGCCTACTTCTACTGGCTCACATGCACAGAAATGATGTTGCCAAAAAGACATTAAAAAGCATTGCTAGTGACTATGAAGTCTTGGTAAAAATATATAAAATACAGAAGCAAGAGTAGGTAACAGGATGGAGATAAAAGTATACATGGTCTTGCAAAAGTACTGCTAGGAGTGTGAAAGCTCAGAAGCTGCTAAGGCAGGTGAAGGAAGCTAAGGACAACTCCAGGGTCCATATCTCTATCCAATTGATCAATGATGGACAAAATCAGCTACACCCAGAGAAGTAACACTGGGAAATGAGTATAAAGTGTGAGCATTGTTTTGTTTTATTTTGTTTTGTTTTGTTTTTCTTCCCAGATTATTTTTACCTTCCGAATACAATTCTTCCTTTGCAACAACAACAACAAAATTCGGTTCTGCACATATATATTGTACCTAGGATATACTATAAAATATTTAATATGTATGGGAATGCCTGCCATCTAGGGGAGGGGGTGAAGGGAAGGAGGGAAAAATTCGGAACAGAAGGGAGTACAAGGGATAATGTTGTAAAAAAAAAAAAAAAAAAAAAAAAAAAAAAAAAAAAGTTAAAAAAAATTAATTAAAAAAATATATCTCCCCCTCCCCCTTAAATCTTTGACCTTAAAGTTGAAAATAGTGGAAGTTTGCTTTATACAAGTATAATTAGGTTGAACAAATCCACTTTGTTCATTTTGTGCCAGTTTACAAAATTCATCTGTGAGGACATAAAAAAGTATCCATCAGCCTAAACAGGTTTGAAAGATTGTTGTAAAGTACATCTGATTTAAAACCACAAGCAGCTTCAAGACACAGTCATAATGAAAACTTGTGCTAAAGTTTAGAATGTGGGGTCAATATGTCTCACTGTAGCTTTCCGAAAACAATTTTTAAGCCAGTGTTTTCAGCCTTGTTTTTCTCAGAATTTTCACATAAAAATTCTGTTTACCCATTCATAGTTCAGCTGCATGGTAGAATTTGCAGGCTCCAAACAAACATCACTTGAAATTTTAAAATGAGATGTTTTTCCCTCAAGGACCAATTCTGCCAACTTGGAACAATGGAAAAATGAAAACAAGAAAAAAATGAGTTATTACAATTATCACATATCTAATTAATATGATAGTGTGATAAGTCATAAAAAGCAGCCCAGATTTCCCACATACAGAAAAAAAAAAACAACTTAAAGCAGCATTGATAGGTATAATAATAACAAAATATCTAAATGGTTATGTGAATGGTGAACAAAAGCAGGGACAACCTGGGAACCAGGAAACATATTAGGAGGATCAAAGAGAGAGGTAATGAGAGCCTGTGTGAGTGGAAAGAAAAAGATATGGGGATCCTCTAGAATTCATCTTTTAGGTTTAACAGAATGTGACAAAATGCACATTACAATCTTATTTGACATTTAAATAAAAATAACTTGATTATTAGAAAGGTGTGATGAGGGGCAGCTAAGGTGGCGCAGTGGATAGAGCTCCAGCCCTGAATTCAGGAGGACTGGAGTTCAAATCTGATCTCAGACACTTAACACTTCCTAGCTGTGTGACCCTGGGCAAGTCACTTAACCCTAGCCTCAGGGAATAAAAAGAAAGGTGTCATGAAGGTAATGAACGGTAGCATTTATATAGTACCTATTATGTGCCAGATACTGTGGTAAATACTTTACAGATATGATCAACAACCCTGTGAGTTAGGTACTATTGTCATGTCTATTTTACAATTCAGGAAACTGAGTCAGAGAAAGGTGACATGAGCTTTAGTCATATAAATTTCTCTATCAAATGGATGTCAAAACTATGAAAATAATTTAAAAGTAAATCACTAAGTATTTCTTAAATTTATAAAGATATATATATATATATATATATATATATATATATATATATATATATATATATATATATATACAAGTCACTCCCTAATTGACAAATGGTTAAAGCATGTGAACAGGCAGTTTTGCTATAAAGAAATCAAAACTATATATAGTTATATTTAATAAATGCTTTAAATCACTTGATTAGAGAAATGCTAATTAAAATAATTTTGAGATATCTATCTTACTCCTATCAGATTGACTAAAAGAGGAAAACAACAAATGTTGGAGGGGATGAAGAAAAACTGGGACACTGATTCATTGTAGGTAAAACTGTGAACTGAACCAACTATTTTGGAAAACAACCTGGATTATGCTCCAAAATTTATAAAACTGTGTATACATGTTGACCCAGCAATACCACCACTAGATTTTTTTTTACCAAGGTGATTGGGGGGGAAAGAAAAGAATTAACATGTTTAAAATATTTATAGCAGCTCTCTTTGTGGTAGCAAAAAACTCAAAATTGAGGTCATGCCCTTCAATTAGGGAACAGCAAAACAAGTTGTGGCATAAGATTTCAATGTAATACTACTGTGCTATAAGAAAAGATGAGCTGATTCATTTTAGAAAAAACAGGAAAAGACTTATATGAAATAATGAAAGTGAAATGAGCATCACAAGAGAACATTGTACCCAGTAACAGAAACAGTGTCATAGTAACAACTTTGAAAAACTAACTCATTTTGAGTATCATTAATACTCAAATCAAATATAAAGGACCAATGAAGAAAGATACTATTTTAGTCCAGAAAAAGAACTGCTAAACAGAAGTATGTATAGTATTGCTTTGCATATAAAAAACTTTAAAAGAAACACAAAAAGCAGGGTATTTTTGAAAATGATAAGTATTATTTATTATATATTTTCTTTTTAAAAAGTAAACTGTAAAATGGAAATTCATGTTTTCATGTTGAATCCTCTAGGTTATGCTATATACATGAAAATGTTATTTTCGTGTGCCTTTTTTGTATTCAAATTAAAAATAATTTTTAAAAAAAGGAACATTGAAAGTCACTAGTGAAATGAAGACAAAAATGTCATTTAAAATAATACTTAGGCCATTCATATACTTTAAACTTCAATTGATAAAAATGCAATTGTTTATTACAAATACTCAAGATGATGCTCCCGTTCAATTTCTCTAATTCTGGAAGACTTTATTGGGACAAAACATCCCAAAACCCATATTAATTTAGAGAGGATTTCCTACTTAAAACAGAAACTCTTTAAAGTTGTTCCCTTCCCCCAAGATTTAGCAAATTGCACTATAGGAAATAGGAGAGGTAGAACTAATCTGGCCTCTTCATGGTTTTTAGACTTAACCAACAGTCAACCTGAATTTCCTAATTTACTGAAAGAGGAACATGGTCTTGGAAATATTGTTTGATCACTGCACATTTTAAATAGGATGATTATGTACTGTAATATTAGAAATGATAGCAATTCATGAAGACTATCTAATAATGCACTGGCGGGATGTAATCTAATTAGAGGAAAGAATCTCCAACTGAAGAAATCATAAATCTTTTTAAGTACTGAAAGATGACATTTAATCTACAAGAAGAAGATTTAAACGGGCATACAAGAGTTGTTTTTAAATTTTTATCTTAGTCAAAATTTTAAATGACTTGATGCTACAAAGTCATTTACTTGCTCTCTTATTTGAAAATATTAAAAGACTGACAAAAAGGAGAATCCAAGGTAGTTTTCTCTCTCTCTTTTCATTTTTTAAAGACACAAGTGGCCAAGTGGGAAGGACCTCATAAGAGAAAGTCCTTAGACATTTGTAAAGGACTTTGGTGACTGATAAATTTACAAAGAGAAAAGGGGACCAAAATAATATGTCATATCAACAAAAATGCTAGAGAAAAATGATGGGAAATTTTTTAAAAAATCATAGAACTAAAAAAAACTGTCAAGTAAGAAAGACCTTTAGCCTTCAACTAATTATTCTAACCCCCTATTCAAAGCAAGAATCCCCTGGACAGCATCCTGGATAGATGATAATCAAGATACTTCTTAAAGAGGTATGTGAGGAAATCACCCGTGAGGAGAAATATTGGGTATTGCAAATGCTCTCAAACAGAGTACTCTAGCACACTTCAGTCAATCATTCATGTCTCTTTTATCACATGGGCACTATGTCAAAGATTCACATAAGACTGAAGTTTGTGTCAAATTGAAATTCATCACTTTTCTTCATATGCTTTGAAGTAAAACCTAATTGCATAATCTAGGGACTCAGAAATTTCCTTTTAATTCTCATTAGGAGTTCCTCAAATAATGGCACATAAAGAATGTGAGGTACATTACCTTCCTAAATTTATCAGGGCCTATTTGTAACAATAATTAAAGCTGTTTTTGTCCAAGGCTTTATACAATGGTTTATCTGGATCACCATTCTCTCTATGTTTTCCTCCCTTATTTTACTTGAGTTGTAGCATGTGCAAGAGTAAGGTCAACCCCACTTGAATCACGGAAAGAGTAATATAGCAACATCAAGTCAACCCCACCTCCCTGATTTACATTCATAGGTTAGTTCCCTCCAGAACAGATTTACTCCTAGGCTCAAGGTATTCCACAGTTCAATGTTCCTAAAACTCTGAAAGCAATCTCCTACTGCTGCCTTTACCTTGACAGAAATGATTATTAATAATTAATTATTTGGAGAGATTCAGAGTTTTCCCCATTTTCTAAAGTCCTGATTTTTAAAAGTTCAGTTTCTTGAAGAATATAGCTGATAATGAGATTATTTTAATTTTTCTTGTTCAAACCCCACCTGAATGGGGTAACCATTGTGTTCGGCTCAGGCTAGGATAGGGTATGATTAATAAATCAATTTTCCAAGGCTAGTGGTAGTCTGCATATAGAAATAATTCCTCTGTCAAGGGATAACATAATGTCACTCTCAGACCCTCACTGCAATATTCTTTCTTTAATTAATTGTTAACCAGAATTGATTGTTATTTTTCTTCCAAAAGAACAGATAAGCCCTGAGCTGCCCATGATTGTGTTTAGTCTAAGAAGGATAGCCAAATGATCATTCCTTTAATGTTAATAGAATAAGACAAAAAGATACAAAATCAGAAAGCTTCCAAGACAAAGAAAATGCCAGCTCATGTGTTTACATTCACATATGTGTGCATGCACACATATACACACACACAGTGCTTGGAAACAGAAAACAAATGGCTGTGAAATCTGTGATAAAACTAATTTACATTTTCAAACATGGAAAAAGAAGGGTAATGAAAAAGTGAACTTAAGTATCAGAGGCAGATTTTTTCAAATATTTATAAATACTATTGTTAAAAATAATCTTGGGAAAGTAGAAGGACTGGAGTGATGGAAAAGTCTCCATGATACCATGCATTAGGGAAAAGGTGAAGGTCAAGAAAGAATAAGGCCACTGACAAGTTGATGGGAATGGAGAAGGTAGAGATTCTCCATCTTTGGTTTGCTTCTGCTTTCTCTACTATGATAATCTTTGAACTGAAAATAAGAGCACAAAATTGGTGCCATCACCACAGTATAACATTGCTATGTCAGGTTTAGGAGCTGTCTGCCTCCAAAGTCACTTCACTTTTGTGTCAATGATTTGAATAAAGTTCTGGAAGGCAAGTTTCTCAAATTAGAATATTCCACAAGTTGAAAGGGATAGCAAACATACTAGATGTGATGGACAGGACCCAAAAAGACATCAACCGGCTGGAATGTAGGGTCAAATAAAATGTGATAGCTAAAAATGTAAAGTCTTACATTCCACAGAATCAACTTCACATGCACAAAATAGGGGGTGATATAGCTAAGTTGCAGTTCATTTGAAAAGAATCTTGGAATTTTAATGGATGGCAATCATGAACATGTCATTTTATGCAAATATATTACAGGAATCTAATGCTAAAGGGAAACAAAGCATCAAGGCAAAGTATCTGTATTCTCCTCTATGTAGTTCATAACTGGAATATTTAATCTAGGCAAAAGAAAGTGACCAAGAGAGTGAAGGGTCTTGAGTCGACCATTCCATATGGGAATCAGTTGAAGAAACTTGAAATATTTAGTTTCAAGAAAAGAAGTCTTAGTAGGAGCTCTCTTCAAATATTTGAAGAGCTAGATGGAAAAGTGGATGAAACACCAGATGTGGAATCAGAAGACCTGAGTTCAAATCCTGCCTCAGACACTTAATTAGCTTGTGTGACTGTGGGCAAGCCACTTAACCCTGTTTGCCTCAGTTTCATCAACTATAAACTAGACAGGATAACAGCACCTATCTCACAGGGTTGTTGTAAGAAACAAATGAGATACCAGGCATAAATTGCTTTGCAAATTTTAAAGTGTTAAATAAATTAGGGACAGTGAGGTGGCCCAGTGGAAAGATCCACTGGCCCTGGAGTCAGGAAATCCTGAGATCAAATCTGGCCTCTGATATTATTAGCTGTGTGACCCTGGATAAGTCACTTAACTTTGCCTTAATTTCCTCATCTGTAAATGGACCAGAGAAGGAAAAGGCAAACCATTCTAGTATGTTTGCTCTGAAAACCACAAATGGGGTCATGGAGAGCTGAGCATGATTGAAATAATGAAACAATGAAAAACAAAAATAAATGCTAGCAATTATTATCCTTATAATCATTTGAAATGCAGTCATTTGTCAGAGATTATTAAATCTCTTCATAAAATGTAACGAAGTAGCAAAGAGGCTATTTTCATTTCATGTAAGAAACATTTAAAGTTATTCAAAACTAGAATGAGCTGCTACTAGAGGCAAATTTTCCATCACTGGAGGGAAAATATAACCAAAGGCTGAGTCTGACCACTTCTTGCTCATATTTAAGAAGGGTTTCTCATTCAGATGCACTGGATGGCACTAAAGGTCCCTTCCCATTCTGATATTCTGCTGATAATAATATTCAAAATGAAAAGATTAATCAAGTCAGAAAAAAATTAACTTCAAGAAAACAATTTCAGATATAACATTAATGAAAAATAATTTTAAGATTATCAGAGCAACCATAGGCTATGAACAATAAGAACATTAATTATTCTTCTCACTTCCCATTATCCTTCTTTGTACTCAAACTCTTTTTAATCTAGGGAGAAAGTAGATATCTAAAGGCATCATTTAATAAAATACAGGTCAAATCTTGTTATTTTAAGGGACAATCCAAATTCTTTTGTTACAACAAAATTCTATCATACTGAACATTACTTAAAATAAATCGTCCATTGGTTAAGATTATCATTTTATTGAATAGACATTTTTGTTTTGAAAATAATGAGTATAATGGTATCTAAGGCAGCTAGATAGTGCCATAGTGCCCAGAGTTTTGAGCCTGGAGTCTTTATGAGTTCAAATCTGGCCTCATATTTGTGATTTAGTGATCCTATGTGATCCTAGGCAAGTCACCTGGCCCCATTTTCCTCAGTTTCCTCATATGTAAAATGAACTGGAGAAGGAAATGGCAAGCCACTCCAGAGCCCCTTGCAAGAAAACCCCAAATGGCATTAAAGAGTCAGATATGACTAAAAAGCGATTTAGCAGTAAATAATAGTATCTGCCTACAGTTTAACATTAAAATAAATGTGACATATTATAAATTTGGTTACAGTTTAAAGCTGTCTATTCATCCCTACCTCATCCTCTCTGCAACCTCACATACATGCACAAATTTTTTCTCTGCTCTTAATTCATGGTCTTGCATTTTCTTTCTATACTGCACAAATCTTCAAGAACATTTTATGATACTGAGCAAAGTTGAAAAGATATAGTAACCTTGTAAAATTTTCATTTTAAATTCCAGCAAGTAGATAGGGTGGGATAAGTTGGAAAGGCAGAAAGTCAAGGGTCCTGGATTTGGATTTCAGGGATTTATATTCTAATCCTAAATCTGTTATTTATTTCCCTTGTGACTTGAACAAGCAAGTCTCTTATATTCTCTGGGTTTCATTTTCTTCAATCATATATCGAGTGATAACTGTACTTCTATATGATTGATTTCCTTTATACTCTTAGGAGAGCCATTGAAGACTTTGAAGTGAGGAAGTAACGTAAGAATTGTGCTTGCATTAAGGTACAGTAGAAAGTCCCTGGGGTAATCCTGACAAATCCTCGTGCTGTCCAGCTGGGTGATGTTGGGAAAGATATCTAATATTCCTAGGTCTTGGTTTCCTCACCTATAAAAGGAAGCAGCTGGATTAAATAATGGTTAAGACCTGTTCAAACTTTAAAAATTCTATAATGCTTAGAGCCAGCATAAGCTGAGGAAATCTTTTTAACTTCTATATCAAAGGAAATGAATTACTGCTATTTTTAAAATTTCTTATAAGTACATCAGAGGTTTGACAAAATCCAGATGATCCTAAAGAATAATGAGGAACACTCAGAGGAATAGTGAATAAAATTTAAAGTAGACTGCCATATTTAAATTCAAGAACTATCTGTATCTGATCAATTAAGAACTATGGAATCAGAAACAGGTGTTTTCTGAAAGTACTAGATAAGTTCTCTGCTCCTCAACAACTATTATATACTGTAAAAATAGATAATTAGGTGGCCCAGCAGATGGAATGCAGGTCCTGTAGTTAAGAAGGCTCATCTACCTGAGTTCAAATGTGACCTCAGACATCTATTGGCTATATGATTCTGGGCAAATCAATTAACCCTGTTTGTTTCCATTTCTTCATCTTAAAAATGAATCATTTAAAAAAATTTAGAAGAAAATGCTGAACTACTCCAGTATCTTTGCCAAGAAAATCCCAAATGGGGTCAATAATAAGAACAAATCATGGTCATTCAAAATCTACAGTGAGCATTCCACTGTTATTTGGTGCCTGTGGGAAAGTGAGGGTGGGTGAGGGAAATAGGGATGATTGCTATGGAATCTTGTTTGAGTGTGGCATGGTATTATGATGGAAAGAAAACCGGATTAGGTGTCAGAAGAACTCATACACCATTTTTTTTTCTGTCACTTAGCTGGCTATGTGATCTGGGAAAGTCATTTATGTCTCTGTTATTTCTCTACACATTTCCTTAACCATATTATTATCTTTCCAAAATTTTCTAAAACCCTTTTTCACTCTAATATTGTATGAATGTTTCTGATCTTGTTGAGCTGATTCCTATTAATTACCATAAATTAAAATTCTATCCAAAAATTATGTGCTGCTCTCACCTTTTCCAGAAGTTCTGTTCGAAGGAAGCCTTTCCTGGCTTCCCTAACTGTATGTGCCCTCTCTCCTAAATTACCTTATATATTTTTGTATTTATTTCTCTTCATATATTTTCTGCAATAATATCAATAATTGTTAGCATGCACATAGCTCTTTAATATTTGCAAAGTGCTTTATAAATTATCTACTTTTATTCTCAAAAAATTCTGCTAGGCAGGTGCAACTGCTATTCTAATTTTACATAATAAAGAAACTGGGAGTTTTAGTAAGTGAGCTAGAGCCATACAAGTTGTTGTTGTCTATCAGCAAGCACTCACAAGGTGATCAGAAAAAGCAATACAAGGACACTCTCAAAGTCTCTCTTTAGAACTTTAGAACTGATTGTATGACATGGAAGACACTGGCACAGAACTACCCAGCATGGTGTGCTCTCATCAGAAAAGGTGCTGGGCTTTATTAGCAAAGCAGAATTGGATTAGCCCAAAAGAAATGCAAGATGTACAAAGCGAGAGAATCCACTTCAAATAAATGTTCATACAGACTATTGGTATCTGACTTGTGGTAAACATTCTGAGCTCATATAGTTCTCATCAGCCACAGCAGGATACACTGTGACTGGTCTTTAACATACTGATATCATTTTGGTCCTCTTAGAGAATGAAGGATCATGACCTCAGGGAGGTGCTGCCATGACATGCAAGTGAACTGGATTTAAGTGAGGGAGGGCTGTGCAAGGCCCCTTTCCTCTCCAGAGACATGTGTCCAATAACAAAAAAAAAAATAGATGAAGAAAACTGAAGATGGTCCTGGATGCAGTGGGAGACCTTGGTCTGTTTCAGCTAAGGTCTTTAGCAGGTCTCAGTTTGACTGAGGCAAATCAGTGATTAAGGCTAGGGAAGCTTTTGAGCTTTTGAGGAAGTTTTTACCTAGTCAAAAACAAACAAACAAACAAAAACTACAACCATCACAGTGAGGAGAGGAGAAAACATTCAGGATTTCTGTACAAAATAGAAAAAAATTGATACTTACATTCACTTTGAGACAATTCAGGCCCAAAGAAAGACCAAGTGGGATTTGGCCTGGGATCCATTGTTGAATAATCAATGAAACCCAAAGTGATTTGGACATCATCCTTGAGGAAAAAATCTAGCTGGTAAACCCCAAGTTATCTTGGGAGATTTCAGTGATGAAATAATAATAATACATTCCTTTAGTCAGAGCATTCTCAGGTAAGAGTATGATATAAAAAGGAAGGAAGGAAGGGAGAAAGGGAGAAAGGGAGGAAGGGAGGAAGGGAGGATGCATAATAATGTTGCCCATCTGACCAGTTCAACAGGTCTTCCTGACTCCCAGTCTCACACTTTATCTATAATGTCACCATATAAGTATATATTTGTATGTGTAAATTCCTTGCAGATAGAAATTGTTTCATTCTTTTTACTTGAATTCTCATTTAGCACAGCAGGCTCTGTGCCAGGCCGCACAGAGTAGACTTCTAATAAGTATGTATTGATTAATTAGCTGATTTGGGGCTCTTGGGACTCATGCTCTGATCCTTTGCACAGGTCACTTCTTAGCCCATTCCTGTTATCTTTTTGTCTCTCTCCCTCTCTGTCTCTGTTTCTCTATCTGTCTTTCTTCCTCCTTCCCTCCCTCCCTTTCTCCCTCTTCCCCTTAAATCAGATGAAGAATAACTCTGGACTTCTTTTATGTTCTGAATTATTTATATAACTTTACTTCTTTATGACTGTGACTTCTTGGAAGCTGGTATGTGATCAATGAATTATCAATGCTTGTCAGATTTAAAAATAATAGAAATTCAGTCCAATATCCTCAATTCACAGACAAGGAAACTGAGGTCCAAGGAGGGTTTGCATATGGTGACATAAGCAGCAAATAACAAGGCCAGTATTTGAAGAGAAATCTCTAGTTCCAAATCCATTATCCTGTCCATATCAGTATGCTAAAAGTTTCTTTCAACAAAATATCTGCCTTGAAAAAATCATCTAAACTTCCCAGGAAAGATCTTAAAACCTTAAAATCTTAAAAAATTGAACAAAGACTACCAATTCACTTCAGTTCCTTTCTAGATTACCTTCTCTGGGCATGAGATGGAATAGACAAGAAACCTAAGAAAGGTATGAGTGTGAAGGAAAAAGTAGTTCCAAATACTTTCCTAGGAACAAATTAGAATCCATATGTCTTGATAAGGTTACATAAATCTTCTAGTAAAATAAAGCTAATCTGTTTTCCTAATTGCCTAATTTCATTAAAATTAATTTTCACAGAATGAATAATTATTTTGGGTAAAGGATTTCAAAGAAAGAGATGAGCAAAAAAGTAGATAGGCTATGTCATGAGATGAGAATTAGGGATAATAGATGGGCAGGACCTATATTCCAGTGGCATCTTTGCAACATCAAGAGAAAATGAAGAGGGCTCCCACCCAACACATTGGGTGGATTCTATATGATGAACTTAAGAGGGCTCATGGATAAACATCAGACCCAGGATAGGCAGGCATAAGTTGGTATGTGTATCACTGTTATGTCCATATTGATGATATCACAGCTTTATTTCAGAATAAGTTTTGAGAATCATTGTCTCAGAGAGTACATCTGCATAGCCAGGGAGGATGGTCTCTTTTAATAAGATTTAGAAGATATTCTTTTCACATAATAACATATTAATTAAGACTTGATTCAATTTAGGGGGAAAGGAGGTATATTAGAAATTTACTATATCAATATAAACCTCTCCAACATTTTAGTAAATTAGTACCAGAGGACTGAGGAATTAAATGACTTGTCCACAGTCACAAAACCAGCATGTTTCAGAAGTAGGCTTTGCCTGAGTCCAGCTATGCCAAATTGCCTCCTATTTAATCAATTTAATGTAAATTGAAAGTATATTCTCTGGGGAAGCTAAGTGGCACAGTGGAGAACCTGAGTTAAAATTCAGACTTACACCTTTACTAGCTGTGTAATCCTAGGCATGTCACTTAACTCTGAGTGCCTCAAAAAATACATATATATATGTTCTCTTATATTGAGTGATACCCAAGAATTCTTTAGTGAATGACTTCCATTCTTGACCCAAGTTGATTTCACTAGATTTTCCTTTTATGAATATCAACAATAAAGCCTCTCAGATATAAATAATTTCTGATTATAATCAAGCTTAATTACCTGGCTGAGATCTAGGGGGAATCAGTTGTTAGAAATTCATTTGCACTACAACAATGGGATATTTAGTCAGAACTACCAGTTCCCCTCATGAGGCCTAAAATGAGTAAAGCAAAGTTCTCCTCAGCATCTGAAATGCTAAAATTTGTGGCTGTTTGCTTTCTATTCTGGTCTACTCATATCCTTCTTCACTCAACAGGTTGAGAATCCAGACCTAGCAAACTGATATCAAGCTCCATGCTTCTATTTCTGTCTAGAATAACAGATCATTAGCTCAGTAACTGAGTTTCCAGTCTTCTGGTCAACTATTCATGTTGCTGTGGACTCCAATCTTCAAATATGGGAATCTATCTGTTGCCTGTCATCCTTGCTGTGTGACCCATCCTGTGTCACATGCTTTGCATGAAAAATATCTACTAACCCTGACCTTCTCAGAGTCTCTTCATTTGTTACTCAGGGCTGTTCAGCATGTCATTCTTTCTAGATATTTCAGTGTCTTAATGTAAAATTTCCCAAAATACATACAGTAAAGCTATCTAAGTGTTCACAGATGGGGTACAAGTACTGTTGATCTTTAGAAAATTGGAGAGTAGGGAGCTAACAATGGATATACTTGAGTATTATTGCTATGTGGAATCTAAAAAAGGCAAATAAGGTGTCCAGGAACTAGAGCAGATTGTTAAAATTTCAGTGTAAGCATTTATACCTTGGAAAATTAACAAAGTTGCAAATCAGTATTTGATTTTTGCTTTGCTGATTCTCTAGCTTTAATGTTGGACAACCTCCATAGAGAGTGGAACTAAAATTGATCACCATCTAAGTCTAGACTTAAGAAAGAAAATATTAATAATGCAGGTTGAACTTAAAAGTATACTCTGCATACATTTTCCCTAGAGAGCCAATTATTAAACACTTACCAGCACCAATGGCACTCTGTCTAATGGTATCTTTCTTGTTTTTAGCTAACTAAAATTTTTAGAGTGTTAAATTCTTTTAGGATTTAACCTGCAAATTAAGGGCATGCTCCAACCTCATGGTTAATTTTCTCTTTCTCCTGGTTAATTGTGAGTTCCACTAGGAAACTTTTTCTATCATTAATAGTTAAAATTCCTTTCTTTGCTAACTATATGCTGTCTCAAATCTATTTCATTTTACCCTTTCTGATATCTATTGTACCTCTTCATTTTTTCTGTAACCTCTTCTAAATAAACCTAGCTTTTACCAAAGAGAATGGCCATTGTGAATTCTTTACCTGACTGAACTTCAATATTTGGTGACTATAATTTCATCATTTGGTGCTAAACCCCAAACAAATGCTCTCCTACAACACATCATGCTCACCCCTCCTTAAAATGGTAAGCAATTTGATATAGTTTATATAGAACATGCACATTTATAAAAGGGAAATATTAAAGTGATCTCTAATTATGTCTCACTAAATATTCTTCTGTAACTGGCTGGCTATCTTGCCCTCTCCTAGTCACAGCTCTCAAGCTGGGCAATATTCACAAACATTAACAATTGTTGACATAGATAATTCAAAATGGAAGCAGTTATAGCTGCAGGTGCTAAATGAATATTAGCCACTCAGATTTACCAAGTAGGAGGCCACAATAGAAACAAAAGAATAGGTCAAGTGTAATTGGCTAAGGAAATAAATGAGATAATGAATGGAAAGTATTTTCCAAACCTTAAAACACCATTTTAAAAATACCAGCTACTCTTATTGTTAAGACCAGCTGCAACAACAGGATAATGGTTATACTTATGAAAGGGCCTAAATAGGCCTCATGTGTGACAGGTGAGGAGCACAAAGGGATTGATTGATAGAAAAGAACAAAAAAGGGAAATTAGAAGAATATCTTCTCGTGGCATGAATATTATAATATTTCTGCAAAACCTAATTTAGGTCCTTTCATGGATACTGCCATTATCCTGTTGCTGCAGCTGGTCTTAACAATGAGTTGTTCTTTAGCCATTGCAGATGACCAAGTCCCTTTGTCTCCACCATGAAGCTGGAAGAATAATCAGAAGCTGGAAATTTTTTTCTTAGCATCATTGTTATGTCACTTAAAAGATCATAAAGGCAATGTGGTGAGATAAGGGTTGGCCCCAATATCAGGAAGAGACAGGTTCAAACCCTTTCTCTGACACTTAGTATCTGGGGGACCCTGAGCAAATCACTAACTTCTTAGTACCCAAGGCAACTTTTTAAAACTAAAAATTATAAAGAAAATGACAACCTATTTTGGTAGCAGGAGTAACTTGTTAATAAAAACTAGATAAATAGGTCCAGACAAACAAACCAGAAGAATCACAGGATTCTTGAAAGAAATTCTTGGAGATCATTTAATATAACCTTTTCATTTCACAAAAAGGTGACTTATTCAAAGTTATTTTACATAACAGAACTAGATTCAAATCTATATCCTCGGATTCAATACTCAAAGTTTTTGCTGCTTCATCACATTGTCTGAGGCTGTATTTGAACTCCAAGCCTAGTGCTCTCACCATAGTCACCTAATAGTCTCTAGTAGTAAGTACAAGAGGTAAGAACTTAAGTGTTCTGTTTCCAGAGTCAATGTACCTCTTTCCATTGTACCTCTCTATCTTCTATATGAATCAATTTTCATAATCTATTATAAGAATTATATTATAATATATTATAAAGGGTTTTATTACATTTTATTTTCAGATATGAGATGATGGACAGCTTGAGGTAAAGCTGGCTCTACTTTTTTAATTCCATAAAACCCTGAATACAATGTCCTTTTTTAATAAATAAAATGTTGACTGTTCTCTTGAATTTCTTCCTGCTTAACAGTGCCCTCTGCTGACTCAAATGAAATATAATCCAGCTGTCCTCTGAAATTAGCTTAAGTTTTAACAAGAAGCCCACTGGTAATTGCCTAATGATTGGTTGTAAAATAGGACCCACCATACCTTTGCCATCTTCTTTAGCTCAAGAAAAATAAGTCAGAGACATATGGCACAACCCAAAGTTGTGAAATAATGTTTGCTACACATAAGAGCAAAACTCCATCTTTTGAGTATTTGAATATTAAAATCTTAGTTTATGAAGTCATTGTGTGTTTTCATCCTTGTGTTAATTTTTATTCATGGTCAGAGGCAAAAATATGATTCTAGAAGCTGAAATTTAAAAGAAATACTAGTATAGGTCAATAGACCACCATTAGTAATTGGCTAATGAAACCCTTAAATCAATTTGCAGTAGCCTGAGGAGTCAGAATGAGTCTCTTTGATTTTTCCAAGCAGTAATTAATTTACTCAACAAACCAGCTAATATTTTCATTACATTAGTAAGATGCAAAGGTGTAGAGTGGGTCATTTCACAAATTTAGAGCTTCAAGGAATTTCAGATATCTTCTAATTCAGAGTTTTAAATGTTTTTAATAATATTTTATTTTTCTAAATACATTCAAAAATAGTTTTCAACATTCACCTTTGAAAACTTTGTGTTCCTACATAGAATTCCCAATCCCTCTATTTTTGTCTGCCTGCCTTTTGGATTTCCTTCACAGGCTAATTGTACACTATTTCAAAGTCTGATTCTTTTTATACAGCAAAACAACTGTTTGGACATGTATACATATATTGTATTTAATTTATACTCTAACATATTTAACATGTATTGGTCAACCTGGCATCTGAGTAGGGGAGGGAAGAAGGATGGGAAAAATTGGAACAAAAGGTTTGGCAATTGTCAATGCTGTAAAATTATTCATGCATATTTCTGACAAATAAAAACTATAATTAAAAAAATCATATAGAAATATAAAAAAAAAACTTTGTGTTCCAAATTTTTCTCCTCCTCTCCACCTCACCCCCAAGACAGCAGGCAATCTGATACAGCTTAAACATATATGACTCTTCTAAACATATTTCCATATTCATTATGGTGAACAAGAAAGATCAGATGAGAAAAAAAAATATGAGAAAGGAAAAAAATAAAGCAAACAAACAACAACAAAAAGGTGTAGTTCAGAAATGTTTAACCTTTTTTCTCTGTGTATGTGTGTGTGTGTATATGAATATGTGAACTTATGGACCCCTTCTCGGAATGTTTTTAAAAGCAAGAAAGAAATAAAACATATGAAATAAAATACATAAGTTTGTAAAAGAAACCAGCTATATTGAAATAAAGTTATCAAGATATTTTAAAACAGAAATAGTTCCAAGGATCTTAGGTTAGGAACTCCTGTTCTGACCTAGGCTCACAATCCTGTGAAGTTCAAACTATTATTATTTTTATTTTATGGGGAAACTAAGACAGACAGAAGTTAAGTGACTTGTCCAGGGTTGTAGAAGTAGTGTCTAAAGCCATATTTGGACTCAAATCTTCTTGACTCTAAACCCAATATGATACATTGCACCATCTTGCTGCCTAACGACACAAAAATAGATTAACAACCCCTGTAATCTAGTACAGTCCCCTCATTTTATGGTTAAGGTCTCTAAGATTCAGAAATAGTGAAATGAGGTATTCAAAGTCACAAAGTCATAAATAGCAGATTTTGGATTTGACCCCAGTTCCTCTTGATTCAAATCAAGGATGTTTTCCATAAAATCATGCTTTCTTCTCTGTTCTATGGGACTATTCTCCCTCTTCACAGAATTTCTTTCATTTAAAATTAAATTTAAAAAACTATGTTAATATTAATTTTGGGGGGGTAGGGATTGGTTGTATAATGGACCCCTTTGACAGATTGGTGAAACCTATGGCCCCCTTCTTAAAATGTGTTTATTTTGATTCATAATTGAAGGAAATGCTAAATTTCAATTAGAGACTATTAAAAATTAATCGTTTGTTTTGTTTTTTCTTATTGAAGCTTGTGGACTCTCCTGAAATCTGTCCACTGATTTGCTAGTTAGTGAACCTGAGTTTAAAAACCCCTAGTCTAGAGCAATGGATAGGAGGTATAGCCCAATAAATGAGACAGCTAGATGGCACAGAGAATAGAATCCTCCGGCTGGAGGCAGGAAAGACACAATTTCCTGAATTCAAATTTGGTCTCAAACACTAGTTTGTGATCCTAGATAAGTCACTTAATCCTGCTTGCCTCAGTTTCTTCATCTGTAAAATGAGCTGAAGAAGGAAATGGCAAAGCAGTTCAGTATCATTTTCAAGAAAATCTTAAATGGGATCACAAAGAGTTGAATACCATTGAAATGACTAAAAAACAATATGGCCCAATAAAAATGCCCCAAAGAGGGCATTTGATAGGGCAAGGGGGGGGGAGGGAAAGGGGCAAAGTAATTTAGAGGGCTGGTAGTTCAAATAAAGGGAATAAAAAATGTAGTTTGCTAGGTCACAATCTAGGTCACAACATGTCTATTTCCTAATAATGGTCTAGAGGTAGGTAAGCAGACTTTTGACACACAGCGCTGACTTCTTTTAGTTCGACAGAAAAAACCTGAGTTTCATGACAAGTTAGCAAAAATAATTCGTTAATTACTTAGAAAAATGGCTTCCTGTTTTAGCTAATTAAACAAGAAGCCATTTTTCTGTGGGAGAAGGGGAAAGAGAACATGACCTACTTGGGGTCTCTCATCCCTTTACTAAATTTGTCTTCAAATGTTGCCTTGAGAACATGTTTCCTGCTGTTTGCCAGCACACTCAAATTGCTAGTTATAGATGGCTGGCTTAACAGATTCTGATAATCTTAATCAGAAATACAAAGGATAGATTAAGAAGAGTCACAAAGTTTGTTTAGGGGCTTTTTTGGGCTTAGGGTGAAAGTAACCTCTCCCCTAATTGGTCATGTCACAATTTAAAGGCCAAACCTACAAAAGATAAGCAATTTTAAATACCTTTATTACTTGGATTATTATGGGCTAGTAACTTGTATTGTTCAACTGTTAGATTTTTAAAAGAGTGTCTATTCATATTAATTATTTTTAAAATTCACCTGAGAATACATAGGGAGGATCCCAAAGCCTGGTTCCCTAAGGAATTAACTAACCTAGCAGACACAGCTGAACATCAGGATGTTGATAATTGGTTGAGCACTCCATCTCAATAGGATTGTTTCCAAGAGGCAGGAATGGTAGAGTGCAATAAATACCTAGTTATCTATTTCTGTTCATAAAAGATATCTGGATTTCTTTATCAAGATAATAAAAGTTTTAGGAACAAAGAAAGATTTTAAAATCTGACCCTTCCTTTTGGGACCAAATACTACCAATGGACTTACACATTTTGTGTGAGAGGGAAGCTTAGGAAGGGAGCAGTTCCTTAAGTAGATGCACTTCAAGAACCAGAAATTAATTAATACTGTTCCTTACATGGGAGGGGTAGAGGAGAAGCTTGCATCTGGAAATTATCCTTTAAAATAAAAATGTTTGGGTCATTCAAGTCAAAAAAAGGATTATAGCCAAACAACCATGTATATATCTTAAGTGCATTTTACTAATGACATTATTATTTACCAGTTATTTAAGCTAAAACAAGGTTTTTCAGCTTCTTAGTACAAGCTTAAACATGTTTTATTCTATTTTGTTTTAATTTTGTTCACTACAAAGTTGGTCTATTCCCCAAGGCGTGCCCAGTAGGAAAATTAAGATCATATTTATTTATTTAATCCCAGCAAACTTTGCATGCAATGCTGACTCAAAGGAGGAATACACACAATACCACTCTTTCAAGTTTTAGCCTTTTAGCTAGATGCAAATGTCAAAGCTCCTACATAATCTGGGTACTACAAATATAGGTGTATACATATTTAGAAAACAAAATAATATTATTAGAGAAACTAGCTTAAATATAATCTTTTCTATATCTATATTTTCAATTCAAATGCCTCTCTATCCTCACTCCCATTCCTTTTCAAATTTCAAATACAATTAATCATACATTACTGCATAGTTAGTGTTTAAAAAATGCTTTTTGACTCATAGATTTCATAATCACAAAATGTTGCAGGGTAAATTGTATGTGTTGAGCTACATATTATTCATAATAAACAAATCTTTAAAGAATTATGAATTTAAGAACAGATATATGATGAGGTCAATGTAGCAATCCCTAATTCAAAATTAACATACGACAAATTCATAATGGCTCTTTTCCAAAAGGTAAGTTTATTTAGGAAAAGTTATAGGCAAAATGAAAAGGTAAAATAGGCATCAGGAATGGTAAATATGAAATAGATTTGGGAGAGCAATGAGTTATCAAGGAAAAGCATTTGGAAGAATCCATGAAAAGAATATGCCTAAGTATGCCATTGACTGGCAGCCTAAATCCATAGAGGAGTTAAGCAAACTAACCAGGACTACTGCATCGAGCACAACTCCATTGGGCTGGCCATATTGCTGAAATGCCAAATATATGCTTGTCGAAAAGATTATTTTATGGAGAACTCACACAAGGCAAGCGCTCATAAGGTGGTCAGAAAAAGCAATACAAGAACACTCTCAAGGTATCTCTTAAGAACTTTAGAATTAATTGTATGGCATGGGAGACACTGGCACAAGACCACCCAGTATGGCATGACCTCACTTGAGAAGATGCTGGGCTCTATTAGCAAAGCAAAATTGAGTTAGCTCAGAAGAAATGTGCAAAGTTAGGGAGTCTACTCAAAGATTCATGGGAACTATTTGTGTCTGGCATGTGGCAGAGCATTCCAAGCTGATTAGTCACAGTTTAAAGATGCCCAGAGATCTGAAGGATAGAAAATGGAGGTTGATAAAGAGTTCGATTCTTACAAATCATTCTATACAAATAGAATAGTCTGAGACTTAGTTATACCTGATTATAGCATATATATATATATATATATATATATATATATATATATATATACATACACACACACACACATATACACATTTATTTATTTATTTATTTATTTATGTGTGGGAACACACACATTTCAGATTCAGGATTTTCAAACGGAATATCCAGTTTCACTAAGATATACATTATTTAATTGTTAGAAAGTAACCCAAACCAGTATACTAATTAAGAATGAATGAATGGATAGATGAAAAAAAGTTTAATTAAGCACTTTTTATGTTTATGCTTACTTGAAATAAAAGCTGAGCATATCAACACACAAAAAAAGAAAGTCTCCTACTTTGGTGGAATGTCTATTTAACTGGGAGAAACTGCATAAAGAGGGGAAAGATAGGGAGGGAGAGACTTTTTGCTCTGGAACTTGGCAGGGATGAGGAAAAGCCTTTGGCAGTGGATTGACAAGGCCCCATCCGGGAGCTATGTCCAATTGATTTGATCTTGGGTCTCATGATTCCAGAACAGGAGAGAAGAGGAGGAAGTACACTACACAAATGATAATCATTTGTTTAGCAGAATAAATCATTTGTTTAGTAAGAGGCCAAAATGATTCAATGGTTTTCTTAAATTTTAATCCTCATGATATTATCACCAAATAATATTTATCATATAGTTATCCACTGAGCACTTTAGAAGTTTCTCTACCTAATAGAAAATTAGTTATGGTTTGAAATTTCAAGTCCAGCTCTGAAAGGTTTTTCTCTAGTTCTTTCTTATTTTCTCCCTTTTCAGGAAATACAAAAAAAAAATCATTATGGGAACAAAGTTTTATTCCTATTATTAGTTTTATTATTATTGTCTTATTACCATAGTTAAGACAATCCTCACAAATCTAGACTGCCTTTGTTAATATTTTCAAGGCAGTTTCAATATCTCAATACACATCCTTGTTTTTATTTTCCCTCCTCCCTGAAAAACCCCCAAAGATACTCTATCCTGCCTCATAGCATCATCCCTTTAATGATGTCTTTCCCCTTACTATAGCTAATTCTGGTTATCTATCAAAAATTCCTCTGTGGATTTAATCTGCTAATCAATGGCAAACTCACACCTCATGGTACATTCCTTTAATAGCTTCTTCCAGACCTCTTTCCTTGTTAATTCTATTGCTCTCCTGAATCTATTTCATATTTACTACTCCTAGTGGCTATTTTGTATCTTTTCATTTTTTTCTGAAACTTCTTCTCCTAATTAAATGTACCTTTTGGCTAAAAGAAAGTATGGTGGTGAGGTCTGGGTCTCTTTGTGAGGTTGGCAGAGAGAACCTGAAATACTGATAAAATTACTCCCTGAAGCAAGTAGGAAAGGGCATTGATAGGGATCAGCTCAATTTTACAGACTAACACCCTGTGGAAGTCCTGGGTAACTCCACGTTACTGTATACAATCAGAAAGCCAAGTTACATCAAACCCCTGAGGTTAAATTTCCCCTATAAATCTGTCTATGGTCCATGCCTCCACTAGTGGAAAAGAGAATTATATTTTAAATTTTTTATGGATATGAAAATTCTTATTCATAGGCCAGCTATTTAGCCTCATCTTAGTTTCTATCTAACCATAAACAGGGGAGATGAGCAGGGGACAATAAATGTTAATTTTCATAGTTCCCTTAAGGTTCTAAATGGTTTAAAGACGAATGTGAAATATAACTTATAAAGTAGTGTAAAGTGTTAGAAAAATTATAGGACTTCAGGAAGATGTAAAGAATGTGAAATATGGTCAGACACCTCAAGAAAATTATATTCTACTTTGAAAAGAAAAAAAAAAGTTAAAAGTTCATTATCTATCTGATGGCTATGAAATGGAACTTTACAAGTACTTTAATTTGCATTTCTCTAATTAGTGATTTGGAGCATTTTTTTAATATGGCTATAAATAGGCTGGGTTTCTTCATTGTGAATTGCATGTTCATATTCTTAAACCACTCATGACTGGTAGAAATGATCTTAATTTTATAAATTTGAATCAGTTCCTTATTTTGGAAATGAGACATTAGTCCCAGAAACTAACATTGATTTTTCTCTTTTAAATGTTTACCTTTTAGTCTTAGCACTATTGACTTGTTTATACAAAATCTTTTAATTTTGTCTAATTAAATGATATCTTTTATCTTCTTTTTATCCTTTCTATCCCTTGTTTGGTCTTGAACTTTTCTCTTATCCATAGATAAGAAAGGTAATTTCTTGCTTTTTATTCTAGTTTGTTTATGTGACCTTTTACATCTAGGTTTATATCCATTTAGAACTTATCTCAATATGAGTTATGAGGAAGAGTAGTCTAAAGCTGATTTCTTTACTATTGCTGTCTAATTTTTCTGCTAGTTCTTACCAAATATCAAATATCCTTAAATCAGTAGCTAGGATCTTTGTGTTTATTGAACATTAGGCTACTAGGTTCATTTGCTTTCATAATTAACAACAAAAATATTAATCAGAGTTTAAAAAAAAACATGGTAGGAGACAATACATAATTAATTGCAATTTCCATTAAAACTATTAGAGTTCAGGAGAAAGACAGTCAGAAATAAGCATTACTGAATGTTCAGTACCAGGTACTTAGCTAAAAGCTTTATAAATATTATTTCATTTAATCTTTATTACAACTCTATAAGGTAAGTAATATTATTATCCTCATTTCATAACTGAGGCACAGAAATCATGGGTCATAAAGACAGTAAATGTTTAAGTCTGAATTTGAATGTGGGCTGATTCTAGGTCCAGTGGTACAGTCATTTTACTACTTAGCTCTTTCTTGCCAGAAGAGAGAAGAAATCATAAGTCACTGGTAAGAGAATGCACTTAAATCCAAAATTCATTTAGCGCCCACTATATTCAAGGTATTGTGCCAGGATATATGGTTACAAATATAAGAAATGTCAGTCTCTGTCTTCAAGGAGTTTAAATTCTTTAGGAAGAATATAATGTGTAATAAAGGGATATGATATTTGAGGAAGAATGCAAGAACACCAAAAACTAATTTGATCAGGGAAAATTAAGGTGCATTTCAGATACTGAAAATAGCCTATGGAAAGATATGGAAGCGAGTAACCAAATGCCTGAGTCAGGGAACAGCCAGCAGCCCAATATAACTAGACTATAAAGTATGTAAAAGGGAATATAATATGCAATAATCCTCAAAAGACTGACCACAGTATATCTCTGAGAATTTTGAACCCCAAACTAAGAATTTTATGCTAGAGGTAATAAAATGCTACTAAAAGTTCTTGAGCTGATAAGGTTCTAAAGGGAAGTCCATGTGGGCCAAAGTTGAGCAAAAATGAAAATATGGCTCAATATGCAGAATATTCTAGAGCCAGTGAGGACAACTACAGTACATCATCTGTACAGAGTAGCGTTAAGAAGCAAGGTATATTGGGACTGGATTGTAGCTGAATGCCAGGCTAAGGAGTTTTGAATTTGCTGAGTAAATAATGAGGAATCATGAAAGTTGTTTGTTGGTTTAAGTGAGGAATAGCATGATCAAAGTAACTTTTCAGGAAGATTAATCTGATGTGGGCATATAGAATGAAGGTTGAAGCCAAAGAAACCAGTTAGGAGGCTTATAGTTTAGGTTTGAAGTAATAAAGAAATGAGTTAGTTTAGTGAAAGTGAGAATAGAAGGAATGTATTCAAGAAATCTTACACAATGTAAAAAAAAAAGAGTTGAAGACCTTGGTGACAGATTAGCTATGACAAGGAAGGAATCAAATTTGAAAGTCAGATAACATGAATAAAATAAATAGGCAATTTGCATATCATAGTAACTTTTAAAAAACTTTAGTGTTGTAGGACTTGAAAACTCTCAGGAATCATTGGATTCTCAGGCATAATAAAACTGTTGTAGGACTTGAAAACCCTCAGGAATCATTGGATTCTCAGACATGATAAAACTGTTGTAGGACTTGAAAACCCTCAGGAATCATTGGATTTTCTGAGAAATGATAAGACTGTTGCAGGACTTCAAAATCTGCAGGAATCATTGGATTCCCTAACATATAAAAAGACTGTTGCAGGACTTTAAAAACTTCCAGGGATCATTGAATTCCCTGACATGTGAAGCAATGGACAATAGATTGGTTTTGGACTATCTCCTAGCTGCTGAAGGAGGTGTATATGTGATTGTTGCTTACATACCCTCCTTCTAGGACTTCTGGAAATCTTTTACAATATCATGTTGATTCATATTGTTTGTTATATCACGCATGTACAGTTCATATTTGTTACACCACATTGAGTCTGCACTGACTGTGGGGAGAGTCATCACTAATAGCCTGTGCATTATTGCTATGTGCTTGTGTAATACCTCCCATGCTGATGGGTTTGTGCATACCTGTTTCTAGTAAGACCCTTCAGCCCAGAAACCTGCTAGCAATATCTGGCTTGACTCCCCACTTCCTTTTGGTGTTTTTCATCTCTATTCCTGAGAAGTTGGGGAGTGTGAGATCATCTCCTTTTTAGTGTTTTCACCTCCTTTCCTGAGAAATCAGGGAGGTTGTGATCACCTCCTTTTTGGGGTTCTCACCTCCCTGAGAAGTCAGGGATGGCGTGACCACCTGTGTTCTAAAACAAAAGAAAGCAGGAGATGTAAAGGGCTGAAACTTTGAGTAGGTGCATTGGAATCAGACAACAGAGCACTTAAGGCTAATTACCGATTGGACAATATTTTATTAGTTTATGCTTGGAAAATGGCCTTTCTTAGAGTATAAAAGAGGTGGCTACTGGAACTCATTTCAAATGGCTCAATCTTTTGATGTATATAGAGAATTGTAGGAGGGATTAGGGGTGGAGTAAGACAAGCTGAGGTCACTTTGGCCGTAGACGAGGAGAAGGAAGATCGTGGAAATCCTGCGTCCATTCCCTTGACTTCTACCCCTAAAGACTAAGGACTTTTGCTTATCCTGACTCCAGCTGTGAGGTGGGCTACAAATTCAGATCTGATTCCAAATTTAATGCTCTACACTGTCCCAATCAGCTACTCTCTGATGGTTTTGTCCAACTCCAATTCCTTCAACTGACAGTAAACATCTCTTCAAATGAGTTATTATGTGGCAATCCTATGTTCAAAGGAGCTTCATTAAATATTCTCCCTAGTTAATTTGAGATGGAAATGAGATACACAATGGACACATATCTACATCCAAATTGAGACAAAAATTTGATAGCTTCCCAGACAGCAATGGTAGGGTAGTCCCAAATATGGTTTCCCAATTTTCTTTTTTTAAATAGTAAAAATACCATTATATGTACTGTTGATCAATCTACTATTTGATCTAGCCATTCAGAAAAGCAATCTGAAACAATGCCTCCAAATTTACTAAATTCTGCAAGTTTTTAACCCAGAAATATCACTATTAGACCCCAAAGAAATTGATGAAAGAGAAAGAGGATACATATTGACAAAAATATTTATAGCAACTTTTTATAGTATTTAAAAATCAGACACTAAAGAACTCTTCCACCCTTAAGGAATGGTTAAACAAATTATGCTAACTAAATATAATGGAATATTAGTATGCCCTAGAAAATAATGATGTGGAAAGTTTCAAAGTAGAGGAAGACATGAGTAATTCAGAAAAAAAAAGTGAGAAAGATTTATATGACACAGCATTAAAGAGGAAAAACAATTTTGAGTGTTTAGAATTCTAATTAATGCAATGGCAGACAAGTCCAGGAGACTAAAGATGAAACCCTTCCTTCCAGAGAGACAAGCTTAAAATACAGACAGGGACATATTTTTGGAACTGGACAATGTAGGACTTAGTTTTTCTGGATTAGGCATGTTTATAATGAGGACTTTAAAAAAAACTGATGATTATTGCTATTATTATTATTATATATTATTATTATTAATGTTATATATTGTTTCTGCCAGATTTTAGATGTGATCCCTCATTTGAAAAGATGACAAAAAAAGATTTTGAACTTTGAGAACATAATTGGTTGTAAGTTTTAAGAATATAAAAAAGAAATATTAAATGATTTACTAGCTTGCAAGAGCTATCAAGACATTTATCTATACCAGATGCTATAGAGCTATTTAGATGCTTGTGGCCCTTTTACTGAAAATATTAATCGGCAGAAAGTGGTAAATGATTTCAACTAGTTTTCATGTAAAAACAAGAAACAAAGAGTAATCAATACTTGCAGTAAACACATTGAATATAGCAGGGTTGGATTTTTTTTATCCCCAAAGGCAAAGAAGTTGTCCCTACTTGTAAAAGGCATAAAGATGTTGGTGCACAAAGGAATCAGTGCCTCTCATAATTGACAGAGGATCCTGTTGCTATGGCAGTCAACATATTCTGGGAACCAGAAACATGATGGAGATGAAAATTGTATATACCTAAACTAGTGTTATACCTATATCCTTGTTGAGCATCTCTATCACACTATGGCTAAATAAACGCTTTTTTATTAGCTATTTGATGGTCTTTCAAGGGTCTAATTTTCTTTTAATCTGGAACCTGATCTACCTTACAGGTCTGAGATAGGCCTGGCCTACAACATTTTGGCAGAAAACCAAGACTGGATCACGATAGCAATATGGCTCACACTATGGCTGAAGTGGGGGACAGACAATGTACATTCAAGACATGAGTTGGCTGGATGGTCAGATATGGCATACTATGGTGGGGCCCCTTCTAATGGTACATTGAAAGTCCTCTCGGTGAAACAAAGAGAAGGCCACCCGTACCCTGATGTATTATTAGTTCAATACATGCTAAAGGAGATTGACAAGGAGGGTTAAGATAATACCAGGGGAGCATTCCCTAGCAATTTTCAAAGGTCCTAGATAAATTAGGTTACCAATAGGGGGTGGGGAAAACAAAAATAATTTTTTTCAGCACATTCAGCATTTTAGCCACAGAGCTTTTGATTTCATGCCATGCTGGCAAAGAGGCAATCAGTGGAAAAGCAGAAGTAAAGAGCAATACTACCAGAGATGAGATTTAACAGACCATACATAGAAAGTATGGTCTTTCATTTCAGAGGTTTTTTTTTGGAAATGTGTTAAATCCCCTTTAGGATGGGCCTTTAAAGGAGCAGAATGGGAGTAGATATGAAGAAGAAAATTTGGAACTATCACTGGTAGAAAGAAAGATTTTGGGTTTATTCTATTACTTTCGATTGGAGAATGATTTCTTCCACAGTATAGTTGAAAGGAAAGGTAGACTTTCACCAAGAAAGAACTGGGGAGAGAAGATGAGTTACAGGAGACATTTAACAGGCTATAAGGTGCTTCTGAATGGTGTAAGGATTTAGCTATGGGTCTTCCTTTCCAATAAACCATGCAGGTATAAGAGATAAACTGATGAAATTCCAAAGGGATGTTCAAACAGCAGAAACCATGTAGGTAATTACAGCTCTCAGTGAAAATAGGAGGGGACAAAGGAGAGAATAGGCATGAGCTTTGCTACTAAGTGAGTGAAGGATATGACTTTCTGTTCCAAAAGGAGTTTTGGGTAAGGCTCCTGAAACAAGATGCTGATAAAGAAATACTTGATCATCAGTCTATAGGAGTGCTAAAGTTTTCACTATGGACTGGGCCAGTAAATCTAACTAAACTTAAAGCAATCAGTTTGGAAGTTCTGAGTCACCCAAGTCTGAGAAGGAATCTCTTTTAGGTCAAAGCTGAGGTTGCTCTTAAGGTCATCAGAGTAGGTGTTAGGTCCAAGTCACTCTGCTTGGGTCAGAGTTGTGGCTAATAAACATGGATATATTGTGAGAAAGGCCATTATAAATTCTTTAAAAATTGGGACCTGTAAAGGCCCTTTCAAAGGCTTCTACATTGGTTATTGTGGGTAGAGACAAAGTCAAATCCCAAGCTAACCATTATAATTAATACCAAATAAAATCAGGTCATATGGTGGTGAAAAATGTTTCCCTTTAGTGATGAAATTAAGAATATTTCCATCATATCAAATTCTCTTACAATAATGCTATATGGATAATAAAGAAGGTAGATGGCACCAGGAAGCTTATGGTAGACTAAAGCAAGCTAAAATGTTGTCCTTCCCATCATTTCAGCTAATGCTCACCTCTTTAATATGGTGGACTAGTTAGTTAACTCAAGATCCAGGTGCCATTTAGATTTGGCAGATTTCATAGTGAGATGTAAGTCACCATATCTCATTGACCAGAAACCAGAAACATTTCTATATGAATATGAGGGAGGTTATGTCTATCCGAACCATTACTGCATCTTTTTTGTGCTATAGCTTCTTCTTGTTAACTATCAATATCTCATTTTATTAAACTATCAAACCTAAGTCAAGCCTCATCCACAAAATGGGCCTATTACACAATATGTAATGTTGCTTTTGATTATTCTTTCAAGTGAGAAGTCAAAGTCAAGTTTCATTGGTATGCTTATGATTGAAATTTCCCTCTTGGATTCCATGTTTGAAATGCTAACTAACAATAACAATACACAAATATTCTAAGAAAGTTTTATTATTAGATATATGAATGTGCAAAACATCTAAATTCTGTTTCTAGATTAAAAATTCATCTGAACACAGTTTCTATACACAGTTTTACTTTGTTCCTTCATCTTACTGTGTCTTCTACCACCCACACATCCTTTCTAAGAAACAGTTGTTTATATGTAATTTTTTGCTTTAAAATATTCTTTTAAATATAATAATAAACATAAATAATCATTTATGGCTTTCCATGTAAATAGATTGTAATTACATTTTAATGTGTCACATTTGTATTCATTTAATTTTATTCTAGAAAGTTATTTTCATTGTTTTGTTTTGAAGAAAGCAATTCACATTTTAAATTAAATATGAAAATATGTATGTTTACAATTATACAAATTCAAAGGTATACCCAACACATGGTAAATATCTACATTCAAATATTATT
The DNA here is from genome assembly GCF_048593235.1 of Sminthopsis crassicaudata. Classification (NCBI taxonomy): domain Eukaryota; kingdom Metazoa; phylum Chordata; class Mammalia; order Dasyuromorphia; family Dasyuridae; genus Sminthopsis; species Sminthopsis crassicaudata. Next base: position 215,549,187 of record NC_133619.1, on the reverse strand, counting down.
TACTTCAAATGGACTTGGCATTTCCAAATACTTATCTAGTTGCTATAACTATCAAGTTGCTAGCTAACTTTTGGCCTATTATAAGTTTTTTTTTTAAGGTATTTTTACATGGAAGTGATAATTATAGTTGATCTGTACACAGAAGTTTTGACACATAGGAACATAAGTGTAGAACCATTGTACTCACTGTTTCAAATCCTCGGTGTGGGTGATCAGGAAATCCTGCTGGTTTGGCCACTTTAAATTCATCAAATAGCAAAAATGGATCCAGATTTTTCAACTAAAAAAAAAAAAATTAAATGGTTAGAGATACCTTCAGGTTTATTAATCCTGATCAGCAGAGACCAGATACACAAATATGGTAAATTAAAAAGAACTATCCATTACTGTCTCATACTCCTGTTAAGCATATCACTGAAAAAGAGAAAAGATTTATATGTTTGGCACTTCATTATCATCAAGTCATTACACTCATGAGTCATCTTCATCTTATCAATGACATAGTCTTATACTCCAAATTTCATTTCCAAAATGCTTGGAAGCATGAAATAAGAAGAGTAGAGACGGAAGTCACTTAATCTATTTGCCTCAGTTTCTTCATCTGTAAACTGGGAGCTCTATCTCCCAAGATTCAATGAGATTATTATCAAGTGAGATTCAAATGAGATTATGATCTCAAAGTGCTTAGCACATAGTAAATATCAGCTATTACTATTGAAAGAAGGTATAGTAGTCATGGCTGAGTTTAGAAACTAAGTAGTATAAGGCAGTTAAGTGAAAGCTATGGATTAGATGAGCATTGAGGTTACTTCTATAGTACGTCCTCAGCAAAACTAAGGTCTGTTAAAGACCTTACTTTAAAGTGTAGGGTTTCCCATTTCATCCAGGGCTATTTCCAGTTGTCCTGATCTATATCTAGCCATTGGACCCAGATGACTCTGGAGGGGAAAGTGAGGCAGATGACTTTGCACAATTCTCCCTCTCTCAAATCTAATTCACTTACATATCATGGTATCAATTCCCTGATGTCATAGTCCTCTTTGAGAATGAAGGACAAACATCAACAACACTATCCCTCTCTCACTTTCATATAACTTATGTGAAAGTGATATGAAAGGTTATATAAAACCTTTCCCACCCTTCATAAGCCTCCCAAGGTACCACCCATCCCATCCTCTTAGCTAAGGATCTTATGTCATATTTCACTAAAAGGAAAAAAAAAAAATTGGAGGCAATTTCTGAGCATTTCCTCTTCTCTTTCACTCCTCATTTAACAACATTCAAATATTTCTCCAAACTCTATAAACATGCCTTTATCTCCCCCATCCTAAAAAAAAAAAAAAAAAAAAAAAAAACAACCTCTATCTAATCCAATTATTCCTGATAACTATTGCCTTTATCTCCCTAAAATGCATGCCATACACTGTTAAGTCATTTTTCAGTCATGTCTAACTCTTCTAGACTCCATTTTGGATATTCTAGGCAGAGATACTAACATGGTCTGCCATTTTCTTCTCCATCCTATTTAACATATAAGGAAACTGAACCAAACTATTTGTGTCTAAGGGCTGGGATTTGAACTCTTCTTGATTCCAGATCCAGTGATCTAGTAACCCACCTAGCTGCTATCTATATTCTATATCTATGTCTTTTATATTTCTTTCCTTCACAGCTAAACTTCTTTGGTTTCTGACCTCATCATTAAATTAATTTGTTCTCTCCAAAATTACCAGTGACCTCTTAATTGCTAAATATAATAGTATTTTCTCAATTTTTATACTTCTCTACCTCTCTGCAATTTTTGATATTTTCAATCCCTTTCTCATGTATTATTTTTCCTGTCTAAAGTTTCAAGACTATTTTTTCCCAATTTTCCTACTTCTCAATCTTCTTTGCTGCCTCTTCATCCAGGGTATATCCACTAATCATGGGTGTTCCCCCAAGACTTTCTCTACTCTCTTAGTTGATAGTTTACTCCCAGGAACTCAACTATCATCTCTACATAAATGATTCCCAGACCTATAAATGAACCTTTAATCTCTCACCTTAACTCCAGTTCCGAATCACCTTTTGGATATTTCAAGGTGTCTGGGAGGCATCTCAAACTCAAAAATGCTCAAAGCAGAAATTCACTATTTTTCCTTCAAATACTCCTCCCTTCCCAACTTTCCCATTATAGCACCATCCTTCCAATCATTCAGTCTCAAAAACTCAGGCCATCCTTGACCCTTCATTTGAAGTCCCCACACATAGCCAATCTGTTGTCAAATCTTGTAGTTTCTACTTTCTCCAGATCTTTGTACATATTGCCTTCTTCCCTCCAGTTCTACAATCATCATCCTCATCTGGACTATTTATTATTTGCAAGAAGACAGAGTAAAAGATACCACATTTAAAATAACTCTAAACAGCATAAAATAACTGAAAGTACACTTGCCAAAACAAACCTAGTTAGTATATAAATAAAATTACCCAAAAAACCTTTTTATACAGATAAAATCATTAAATAATTGGAGAAATGTTAATTGTTCAAGCTTAGACAAGGCCAATATAATAAAAATGACAATTTTACCTAAACTAATTTGTATATTCAAAGCCATCCCAATTAAATTACCTAAAAACTATTTTTATTGAATTAGAAAAAATAGTAACAAAACTCATTTGTGAGAATGAAAAGTCAAAAATAATCAGAAGAACTAAAGGGGAAATTATCTAGAAAGAGGATTAGCAGTACCAGATATTACAAGACAGTAATTATCATAACTGTTTGATACTGGTTAAGATATGAAATAACTTTCAAATTATTCTCCCAGCCTCAAGTCTCTCCCCCCACTCCAATTTAGTTTTTCTGTAGCACAGATCTGACTATTTTACTATTACTCAATAAATTCCAATTGCCCCATTACCTTCTGGATCTATCAATCTTCTGTTTGGCGTTTAAAACTCTCTACAATCTGGCTCCTTCTTATATATTTTATTCTCCTTCAAACATTCTGCAAATTCTACAATCCAACTCTTCAGTTCTAGCATTTTCCCTGACTGTCTCCTATACCTGGAAGGCTATCTCCATCTGTGAATCCTAGTTTCACTGGATTACTTCAAATGCCAATTACAAGAAGCCCTTCTCACCTCCTTTAATTCTAATGCCTTCCCTTTCCTGATTATCTCTCATTCAGCCTATTTATAGGCATATTTCTTCTTGAATGTTGTCTCCCTCATTAGACCGTGAGTTCCTTGATATCAGGAACTATTTTTTCCATTTCTTTGAATCCTTAATGCATAGTAGGTACCTTTAATAAAGGTTTACTGAGTGATTTACTCATGTATTTTTTTTTTAGCACCGATCCTTCCCTTCCATGCTTTTCTGTCTAGATATAATTCTTTCCTCCCAAATCCTAACTTACATTATTGTAAACTTCTTCCAAATGAGTAAGGGCCCACACTAAGCTTGCTTTTGCCCCAAATCACATATTACACAGGGACAGTGTCTCTACCTACATTTCATTTACACATTGATCCCTCTCCAGTGGTCCAGAGAGCAATAAGCATCATCCAGCATACCTCAGGTCTGCCAATGCTTCTCCGAACTCGAGCTCCCACACCTTCCGCCTGCTCCCGGCTGAGAACAGTGAGGGTAACTTTCTTGGACTTTCCCATTGTTAAGTCTGAAGAGAAAATTCTTCAGCTTTTTTTTTTCCTGGAGGTAGAGGGAGAAGAAAAAAGGGAAACAAAGTCATCAACGAGGGCATATCTAAAATTTTAAATCAATCGACTATGTCAGAACCAAAGAACTTTAAGAGATGAGAAAAAACTTAGACCCTCCTATCCAATTCATTGCCTTCCTGGAGAGGAAGAAACTTAAACTCTAGCAGAGTAGATGGACACATAGTATTCAGTCAGGTATGGAAATCTAAGAAAAGCTAAACTTGCCTTTTCCTGGGAAGCTAAAAAGATAACTGTAAAGACACATGTACAAGCAGACAATAAACCTAGATTATATCTGGGCTATATTCCAATTCAAAATTCTCTAAGAACAGATAACTACGAAGTATTTGCAGACATTACCTCCTCATTCCCAAGGCAAAGCCTCACTGCCATCCTCCCTCACAAAGTAGTGTAAACACACTACTTTCTTACCGAGGTTTCTCATATGAATTAGGAAAAAACTGGCTTATCCCTTTTGGCTAAGGAGCAGCTCAAGCCAGGCAAAGCCAGTCGGGAAACTCAGTGATTTTTTCTCCCAGGCTGACTAGGCAGGGATTTGTACTTACGGGAACTCTCAGAGACAGCTGGCCTAGAGGGGGTCACCGCAAAGATGTGCCCGGAAGCTTGGTGTCTGTGCGCCTCAGAGTTTCCCCTGCACACCTGAGAAAATTTTAATGCCAGAGAACTGGAACTGCTCTCGGGGCTATATAGACAGGGAACCCTGATTCACTAGCTCACTATGACTCAGCAGTTAGGTCCCTTTAGGATGCATGTGCCAGTCACCTTAAACAACTAAAGGGTGGGGTCCTTGCAATTAGGAAAAGGAAGAAGGAAAACTGACATCTTTCCAGAGGCCCTCGGTTTTGCCCAAGGGTTCATGAGCTGGGAGGAAGTGGGTCTTTTATGTTTTGCACTTTATTCCGGTTATTCCTCTTCCTCCTGCTTCTATTTTCGATTTTAGGGACCCAGAAAGGCTCCAAGCTGTGGTTCCACCTCCTATACTCACTACGGCTCCTATACCCACAACGAAGCCACGCCCAGTGCTACCTTTCCCTGCTCCGGAGCCTCTCCCAAACCCCTGGGAAGGGATAATCCGGGCACGGTTTTGGACAAACTGTACCAGAAACTTGGGGGATGGGCTAGGGCCTGATGTAGGCGGAGGCGCCAGCTTCTCCCACGCCCACGGCTTACCCTGGGCCCGGCAGTGACGTAAACTGGGCCAGGAAAGGCATACCCCGTGTCTCCCAGAAAATGCTCCAGCTCTAACATAGAAGCTGCGGCTTCCTCATCTGTAAAATAAGTGGACTAGTTAGATGCTCTCTAGGTTTCCTTCCAGGGCAAACTCCTCTAAGTGACGTCACTTCATTTCCTTGTGGACCGCAATCCTGCCTACTTTATTGAACTGAGTCAGTGATCTGATCACTAACTGGGACTCCACAAACGGGAATCCCCTCCACCCAAGCCGATTGTAACATAGGTTCAGTCGTGCCCAACTCCTCATTACTTCATTTGGCGTTTTGTTTTGTTTTTTTCCTCGACAAAGACAGTAGATTGGTTTTGCCATTTCTTTGTCCAGCTCATTTTACAGATAAGGAAACTGAGGCAAACAGTGCTAAGTGACTTGCCTAAGGTCACATAGCTAGTAAGTATCTGAAAGCAGATTTGAACTCAGGAAGATAATTCAGACTCCGTGCTCAGAGTTCCATTTATTGTACCAACTAGCTGCCCTGAAACCTAACTCTAAATTGATCCTAGAAAATTGCCTGAGGTTCATGTAAGTCTTGACTAAAATCCAACCTTCTACAAGAAATCTTTTTCAACCCCATTTAATTTCAGTGGCTTGCCTATGGTAATTAATTCCTATTTTCTTATATGTAACTTGCTTTATATATTTGTATATTGTTTCCCCATTAGACTTACCTCCTTGAGGGTAGGAACTGTCTTTTTCCTCTTTTTGTATTCCTAGAGCTTAACAGAGTGCCTGGCACTTAAGAAATATATATATATATATATATATATATATATATATATATATATATATATATATATATATATATATATATATATATATATATATATATATTTTTTTTTTTTTTTTCCTTTTTTCTGAGGCTGGGGTTAAGTGACTAGCCCAGGGTCACACAGCTAGGAAGTGTTGAGCGTCTGAGATCACATTTGAACTCAGGTCCTCTTGAATTCAGGGCTGGTGCTCTATCCACTGCGCCACCTAGCTGCCCCCAAGAAATATTTATTGATTGAATGAGTGAGCTACAAGTATCAGATATGCCAGCTTTAAACCTGAGATTTCCTAACTCTAAACCCAGAACTATGTCCACAATCCCAAGTAACATATAAAGCTATTATGAGAATTAAATGAAATATTAAGTGTTAAATTCCTTTAAACTAGTTAAGATTGCAAGCAACTAAAATTCTCATATTATCATAAGTATTATAAAATGATGATGAAATCAATTTCCTAATCAGAAAATAGAGATACTATAAGACCTCACAGGGCCCTTGGAAATTTAAATGAGGTAATGTTGTAAAGTGCCATGTTTTTGTTATTGATAGACAGAGAAAAAGAGACAGAGATAGACACACAGAGACACGTATATACATATAGACATATGTGTTAAAAATTGCATATTTCAGATGGACAGAAACAACTACACCCAGAGAAGGAACACTGGGAATTGAATGTAAAATATTAGCACTACTGTCTATCTACGCAGGTTACTTATACCTTCGGAATCCAATACTTAATGTGCAACAAGAAAATTGGATTTACACACATATATTATATCTAGGTTATACTGTAACACATGTAATATGTATGGGATTGCCTGTCATCAAGGGGAGGGAGTAAAAGGAGGGAGGGAAAAATCTGGGAAAATGAATACAAGGGATAATGTTATAAAAAAAATTACTCATGCATATATACTGCCAAAAAAATGTATAATTATAAAATTAATTTTTAAAAAAGTTACCAAAAAATTGCATATTTCAGTACTCTTTTCTATTCTTATTCATCTAAATACTGTTTGTTGCATTCATAATAAAAAATAAAAATATTCAAATAAAAAATAAAGGTGATACAAAAATAAAAGGCATCAATAAAATATTTTAAAATGATAACTATATTACAATAAAATATTATATATAGCTATATGATGCAGTAGTTAGAGTTCTAAGACTGAATTAGGAAGACCTGAACTTGAACCTGGATTCAGACATTTATCTGTGTGACTGGGCAAGTTGCTTAACCTCTGTCCACATTAATATTCCTATCTGTAAAGTGAGAATAATAATAGTTTCTGCCATGCAACGATTTTGCTAGGATCAAATGAAATAATCGTAAAAACATTTAGCACAGCATCTGGCTAATGATAGTGCTATAGAAAGGTTAGTTACCATTATACATCATCATAATTCATAGATCATATGGTAAACATAATAAACAGGTAAAATTCCTATTTATTCTTAAAGTTGTTTGTTTTGTTTTATTTTAGTTGTCTCTGACTCTTTGTGAACTAATTTGGGGTTTTCTTGGCAAAGATACTGGAGTGGTTTCCTTCTCCAGCTTAATTAGCAGATGAGGAAAGTGAGGCAAGCAGGGTAAAGTGACTTGCCCAAAGTCACAAAACTAGTAAGTACCTGAAGCTGGATTTGAACTTAGGAAAAGAAGTCTTCCTAACTTCAAGCCTAGTACTCTGTCCACTTTGTTACCTACCTGTCCTATTCATTCTTAAAAGACTATTTCATTTGTGAGATGTAGAGGGTCACAGACACTGGGGAAACTCTAGGTGAGGTATAAGACCTTTCAGCCTAGAGGAAACCTGCTAACAATGTCTGGTTTGGCGCCCCATCCCCATCTCCCCTAAGGGCTCTCAGCCTTCCTGAGAAGTCAGGGGGTCAGGGGCAACCTGTATTGTGATTGAAGCAGTGATATCAGGTGGAAGTGATACCAGGTGACAAACTACATACAATAGCAAGTTGTTTATGTGGTCCCACATATACTGCCCCACATAAACAATATATACTGGGTGCATGCCCAGTGTTGTTTTTATTACACAAGGGTATGAAGTTATAAAAAGTCCTTGGAATAAATGGACTCCATTTTTCCACCATCCTCCGGAGTCCTACCTCATTACTTCTCCACTAGGAAGGTATATTTTAATCACCTTGGTGTGGGGACTCTAGAAAGCAGGACAAAACATTTGGTTCCCAAATGTGGGACTCTAGGTGAAGTCCAATACATATCAGCCCATCTCCTAATCCTCATTACAAGAGGCAGGGCTTGGCTCCAAAGCCCCAAGCAAAAAACACTTGGGGCATGATGGCAACTGCTATTACCCCCCAGAGAGTCCTTAAGCAAAGGGGTGGTAAAAGGGGATTGCAGTTAGAAAGAATAGAGATGTTTGCTGCTGGAACTACTGAGATATCCCTCTGGAGAGGTGAAACCTGCCCCTCTCCGGCCTATAGACCCCTTGCTGGAGAATGTGTAGCTAATTTCCCAGTCACTGGCCAAAGATTATGGCAAACACCCATATGTATGGCATAGGAGGATCAATAGCAGTTGAACTTAGTGCTACCTCTTTGAGATGGAAATTTGAAGATAAAACAGGAATTTTTACTCCTTTTGTAGTAAAAAAAAATCCCCATCAATCTGTGGGTAAGAGATATCTTACAACAGCTAGGATTACAATTAAGTACTTCAATTTTTTAGGCAAGGCTGTTGTTGAAGGCCTGCCAGCACTCTCACCTGTTTCCAATGGAAAACTGATACAAAGGTGTGGGTGGAAAAATGTTCCTTAATCAGTGAAAAAATTCATGCCTTATTAGATATAGTACAGGAGCAACTTGACCAAGGACTACAGCCTTCTCTATATCCTTGGAATTCCCCTGCCTTTGCCATAGTGTCAGATTTCACAAACCACCGGCATACTTTATAATCCTCAAGGACAGGTGATAGTAGAGAGTAGGAACAGAGACATCTAGATACTACTCCAAAAAACAAAAGAGAGGGGGAGCCACAGGCCACCCTAGAGAACTTCTAAACTTAACACTATATACTTTTTAAAGTTTTGATTTTTGATGGAGATGCACTGGCTCTGGCAGACAGGTTTCATAACCCACTAGAAAGGCAGTGTCAAGTGCAAGCAGCTCCAATATCTTTAAATAATCACTAGGTGATATGGAGAGATCTGGAAAGTGGTGAATGGAAGGGACCAGATAAGTTAACTGCTTAGGGGAGAGGGTTTTCTTGTATCTCAACAGATGAAGAAGGAACCTGATGGGTACCAATGAGCCGTATCCACCTTGTCTATCTGAGAGAGACAGAAAAAGAGAAGACCCAAGAAACATCCGATGGTTCCATTGCTGACTGTGCCCACCACTAAAAGAGCCTGGCAGTTAACCCTTTATGTATGGCAATTGACTCATGAACATCAAAAAAATTCTTAATGAGACTGATGCAGGACTTCAAAACCTGCAGGAATCATTAGATTCCCTGAGACATAAGATTGATGCAGGACTTTAGAATCTGGAGGAATCATTGGATTCCCTGACACATGAAGTGATGGACAATAGATTGATTTGGGCCTATCTCTTGGTTGCTGAAGGAAATGTATGTGTGGTTGTGAATTAATAGTTATTTTCTACACCTTCCTTCTGGGACTCATGGAAATCTTTTTTAGTATTTTGCTTATTCATATTGTTTGTTATGTTACTACTTCCTTGTATGATGCTACAACTTGCCTGTGTGATTCCTCCTATGTGATGGATTTAATCACTGGTATATACCTACTTCAATTAAAACAAAACAAAAAAAAAGGGCAAGATATAGAAGATCCCCCACAAGTGGGGAAACTCTGAGTGAAGTATAAGACTCGTCAGCCCAGAAGGAACCTGTTAACAATCTATGGTTCAGCTCCCCATGTCTCCTAAGGACTCTCAGCTTTCCTGAGAAGTCAGGAGGCAGTGACAACCTGTGTGAAGATTGAAGCAGTGATGTCAGGTGGAAGTGATACCAGGTGGCAAACTATATAGAATTGTTTATGTGGTCCCACATGTGCAGTATATACTTGATGCATGTCCAGTGTTGTTTTTGTTCCATAAGGGTATAAGGGTATAAAAAGGGAAAGTCCTTGGAATAAATGGACTCCATTTTCCCACCATCTTCAAGAGTCCTGCCTCATCATTTCTTCACTAGGACAGTATATTTTAATCACCCTGGTGTGGGGGCTTTAGAAATCACCATCTGTTTTGTCACACCAACTTGGGGGCTCTAGAAAGCAGGACACAACAATGAGATCCTGATTGATTCTTTCCAAATGGTGATAATCCCTACCCTAGTCTCCAGACAGCCAAAGACCTTACTTGGTTTAGAACTGTAAGACATCTTAGATATCAATTCGTCTAAATCCCTTGTTTTACAAGCCAGAAGTGACTTTTTCAAAGTCACTAATCATAAACACCTCAAGAATACAGAGTATCTACTGAAATTGTATCTGGCAAAAGGAATTCCTACATTAAGGAAACCAGACGTCTAATCAACAAACTTGAAAAGAAATTATGGAATGAGCAAAGAAAACAGCTGTAAAAATGGCAGGATTCCAGATAAAATATTAATGTTACATATTCACCCAACCACTCATGGACACATCCTATAATGTTAGTATATAAAGCAAACTGGAGAAATGTTTGTCCCCTGGTGTGTTGTTCATTGCTCCAAGCTGCAGAAATATATTTCTCATATAGGCAGCTAGGTGGTGCCATAGTGCACAGAGTGCTGGATTTGGAGTCAAGAAGACTCATTTTCCTGATTACTAATCTGACCTCAAATACTTAATAGCTGTGTGATCTTCAGCAAGTCATTTAACCCTGTTTGCCTCCATTCCTCATCTGCAAAATGAGCTGGAGAAGGAAATGGCAAACAACTCCAGTATCTTTGCCAAGAATATCACAAATAGTGTGTGACACACCTGAAAATAACCAACTGGACTATCCAACAAATACTTTTGTCTCTATTGTATTTACAAGCCTAAGATGGTCCAAGTTTTAATTAACATTTATTACTTTTGTAATGCTGGAGAAACTGAGGCAGGAATTTTTAATATTTTATTTGAAAGGGAGAGATTGTGCTGGGGGCATGCTTCCCCCAGGGCTGATGTCCAAAGCACTCAGCAGCTAATGTGTGCTTTCTATGAATTATATATACATGCAGCTCCAAGCTACTAGGGAGTAGACTGGAAGGGGCAAACTCAGAGCCCTGAGATCGGGAATGGACTATCAGTCCGGTTCTGACAGGGTTGGGGGGAGGCACCGGACATTCTGATAAGTTGGGATCAAGAAGAACATGGACAGAATGGGGGGAGGCACTGGACATTTTGATAAATAGGGAAGTTCTGGGGTCATGGTATTTAAAACAGAAGATCTTTTTCCTTATCAAACATCCTGATTATTAAGAGGGAAGGTGGTGTTGCAACCTGGGGATTGGGGCAGAATAATTGAGGTATGACAATTCAAGGAGACTATGGCTTAACACTTTTTCTCTGAGTTCTTTAGTCTTACCTAACCACTTCCTGGCTTGTTTAGTTAAGAGCAGTTAATGTCAGAAAGAGTCTTAGTCTCTCTCTATATACATATATGTGTGCTTATGTGTGTATGTGTTCTTTTCATCGAAATGCTACCTAAACAAAGACAGGACTGTTGAACTTTATTCAGTCTTTCTTCTCCCTCCCCAAACAGTCCTGTTACCTCTATAATTTGGAATTTTTATAAAGTGTACATTTATCTTTCTTTTTGTTGAGTTCAATCAAATCAGCAAGCATTGGCCAAGTGTTGGAGTGTGGTTTCCTGTAAGGTTGTGTAAAGTCCTGTAGAACACTATTCACTGGGGCCACAGAGTAATGTGGTCATTTCAGACTTCCCAGTCAAAGAAACTTGAGAAAGCCCCCTGGGGCATGACAAAGGTGATCACTGTTTGTTTTCTTTCAACAATTATCAGATTATTCTGATCAGATTGGATCCCAATGAAATGGAACAGTCAGAAATGGTATGTAGCAGAGGTTGGTGGCAATGAACTGTCCTTGACACAATAACTTAGAAGGAGGGGTTTGGATTCTGGCTCAAAAAATTGTTCAGCTAATATTTTGTACTGGCCTGAAGAAAGAGTCTGTTTGTGATTTGCATTCATTCTCTTTTTTGTTTGTTTTATTCTGCAGGTTGGGTTTTGTTTTGTTTTTTTTTTTGTTTTGTTTTGTTTTTATTGTTTTTCTTCCTCTAACATATACTTTCTAACAGCTTTCTGAAATGTTTTCATTAATGGTTCCTTATTTTTCCCAGTTTTTTTTTTTTTTTGTCAGATTGTGACTTTTACAAATTGGTAAGTATTTTTCTTTTTTTTTTTTTTTTTTCAAATTCTGATTTTCTGTGCATGTATGTGGCTTGTGATTTGTTTGGGGATAGGTTTTTTTTTTTTTAAATATATTTGTTTAGTTTTGATGGGAAGGGGGAAAGAAGAGGTCAATGATTGTGAGAGAGAACCAGTCAAATGGCATGGTACTAACAAAATAGCATTGACTCTGAAATCAGAAAAACTGGTTTTAGATCATTCCTTGGAATTCCTTTTCCTGACAGACCTCTTTAAAATGTAGCTATTCCTGATAAGTACAAGAAATTAAAGCAGGGGTTCTTCATATTTTTTTGTTTATCATGGACCTTTTTGATGGACTGGTGAAGTCAATGAACCCTTATTAGAATATTTTAAGTACTAAAATAAAATATAGAGGACTACAAAAGAAACAATTGCATTGAAATAAGTTAGCTATATATATGCATATATATATTCACATGTACATACATATGTACACACATGCATTCATGCATACAAAATCAAGGCTGAAGATGACAGGTGAAATTGTGTCCCCTTTAAATCTGTAAAATAATCACTGAAACTATGTCCCCTTTGCTCTGCAAAAGAAGAGAGATTCGGTGTCTCCCAGAGTCCAGAGTCTGGGAGAAGGAATATTTTCTGATAAACCCTTTTCCTGAGACAAGCAGCTTCATTCAATTGTAAATCTCAGGCAAATCACCCCCTATTGATCTTTAGATAGCCGGCTCCCCATTCAGGAAACTCTAAATTCTGGGGGAAAAAAGCCTTCAAAGTGATTTTCATTCAAATGGGAGCTTCTGGTCTGATAATCAGCTCAAACTGCCTGCCAAGATCTCCTCATGAAATAGGTTTCTGTTAACTCATTCTTTGCAAATTTCTTCCTTAAGAGATTTGCCCACTAAGAGAGAGCTTCTTAGTGAAAAAAAAAACTTCCTTTTGCCACAGAGTTTGGGGTTCATGAATTTTGTCATTTGAACCTACATTACCGAGCAGAGGGGACTTCTCCCCCTTCCCACACAACATCCAAGACACGAGGTTAAGAACTTTTAAAATTAAAGGCATTCATTCTGAGATATTAAATGGCTCACCATCTTCTGTTTTTATCCTCAACAAGGGTAATCCAAAATAAGACCTTTTGATATTTGCAAAGGAAGAAAAGGGAGTAGGAGAGGACAGTGCTTTAAAAAGAAAGAAAAATCTCAAAAAGGGGAAGTAAATACACCCCAATTTTGCTCAGGCCCACTGATTATGACAGAAGAGGGATTGGACTATGCCTTTTACATAGAAAAATAGATTTCTGTGATCTCATCTATGTGGATACTTCCCACATCAAGATCCATCCACATCTCCCCTTATCCCATTCTTGCACTTGGTCTCCTATGGATTCTACAGAACATATTCTGCCACTAAGCTAGAGAACTTGTGCTACCTAATGTTTCCTGGATATCATTTCAGTACTAAAAACTGCCCACCTGTTGTTCTTCACTGCTACATGCTTTTCCCAAATTTATGTCTCACAAAAATTTTGATTCTTGGACCAGATCTTATATGTAGGTTATTAATAGGAAATCAGTCTTTGACTATTTATGGTCCCTTGAACCCTCCCCCAACAATCTCTGCTGTTCTTTGTGTCACATGCACTTGTGGGGTAAGGATGCCGGTGAAGAAACAGTATGCAATTTCCTAAATGCTGCCCAGCCATCCTTTCATTTATTCAATTCTGGCACCTATTTGTTGTCCATCTACAGCACATTATATATTATGTCATTATCTTGCCAAGAAAAATTGTTACTTTTTCTCTCTCGTAGCACCTGATAATTTCAAATAATAGGATGCTGTTAGGGAGGGAAAACATGAAGAATTTTTGTGACAGCTTCTTTGTAAAAATAATATTGTTTCACTCTTTATCTTATTGGGAATGAATACAAATAATCTTGCTTTAGATTTTAGATAGATACTGCTTATTATTTTAATGGAAGATTCCTTTATCCTTACATTCTCTAGTGTTTTTAATAGTAATGGGTGCTGTAGTTTGTCAAAAGCTTTTTCTGCATCTATTGAGATTTTCATATGATTTCTGTTGGTTTTGTTATGGATATGGTCAATTATGGCAATCGTTTTCCTGATATTGAACCAGCCCTGCATTCCTGATATAAATCCCACTTGGTCATAGTGTATTATCCTATTGATAAGTTGCTGTGATCTCTTTGCTCACATTTTATTTAAAATTTTTGCATCAATATGCATTAGGGAGATTAGTCTATTATTTTCTTTCTCTGTTTTGGCTCTTCCTGGTTTAGGTATCAGTATCATATTTGTGTCATAGAATGAAGAGGGCCGGAACTCTAGAAAAGTATTCTTGAAACAAGAATCCTTACAACAGGGTGTTTATTCAGTGAAATTGATGAGATAATGGTTCTCTAGTTGACACATACTTAGTGTGCTATAAGATCAATATCTGAGAATGTAGCCGGCGTAGCCCCTTTAAGATTCCTTGTCTGATCTATCTTTGGGACAAGATATTCCTAAGGGAAAAGATCTGTATCTGATCCAGTTTGGGCTGTACCCAGCCCCCAATTGGTTTGGGTTTTCAGCCCCCTTTGATACAAGATCTGGTCAAAGCCAGTATGGGCTGTACCCAGCCCCCCCACTGGATCTGAGCTGGCTTGAATAAAGCCCTCCAAAAATCTGGCCTTCAAGGAATTAACCTGAGCTCTGCCCATTACTTCTTCAAGCAGATAAAAGGAGCAAAGCTAGAATTATCTTGGGTTTAGAAATTTGAAAGATGCCAGCTAAGATGCTTGCATCAGAGATTCTCTGTACCCGCCGCTTTAGGCATATATCTTCCTCTATCTAATGCCTTTTACTAACCAGACCTTAACCTGGCTTCCAAACCTGGCAATAAACATCTTTTACCCATCTAGGTTTTCGGCCTGTAAATTCATTTACAGGGGATTCTCGCCGCCACTAGACCTGATTTAACTTTGTATCTGATGAGGAGTAAATGATGAGGAGTAAACTGAGGTCTAAATCGAGATGGGTCAGTTCCTTTTCTCTCTCTCCTTCCTTCCCCAAAGTAACCAAGGGCTGGTTCGGCAGCAAAGGAATTTGCTACTTAATGCTGTATGGAAACATAGTCTTTATTGATTAGAATGGAAACACCAGAGAGCCGGTGGGCAAAATGGCTGCATGGTACAAGGCCAATTTTGCAAAGAGTAGATTTTTGAGTTCTCTCTTTTATACAAGAGCACAATCATTCAGATGCAGTGATGTAAGGAAGTTCCTGAGAGTGATGTAAATAAGATAAGGATTCTCTTGTTATCTTTTGGGGACAGACAGAAGTCTCTTCCCAAAAAGGAATTTCCTGATGGCATTTGGTCTATCTGAGCAGATTAGAATGGGGGCTGTAAAACCCTGACCAGCTCAGATAGCCCAAACTAGTTTGACCAGATCTTGTATCAAAGGTCCAAGTCCCAAAAGAAGTTGGAGATCAAACAAGGAATATCAAGGGGCTACCACCCTCAACAGTATCCTTGAGCTGAATCCTAAGGGGGTTGCAGGGGAGCTCCATGTGACTCCCTGTACCATGAATCCTGCCACTAGACCTCACTTAATCCTATTGAGGTATATATCTCATTATTAGGTATTTACCTCATGATTTGGTTCAAGTTACCTCATCATTTTGAGGTTCCCTATTACCTCATCAAGAGGACTAGAAATGAGACATTCCATCTTTGACCATCATCCTGATAGCTCTCCTGCCTCCTGAACTCCTCCATTAAGATCAAGGGTGGTCACAAGATCCTCTAGAGAGCTAGTCTAGACATTACAATAGAAGGAATTTGGAAGTACTTCTTCTTTACCTATTTTTCCAAATAGTTTACATAATATTGGAATTAATTGTTCTTTAAATGTTTGGTAGAATTCACTTGTGAATTTTTCTGACCCTGGAGATTTTTTCTTAAGAAGTTCATTAATGGCTTGTTCAATTTCTTTTTCTAAAATGGGACTGTTTAAGTCATTTATTTCCTCTTCTGTTAATCTTAACAATTATTATCTTATTTAATTCTCACAGCAATCCAGAGAGGTAGAAGCTCTGAGTCATACAGGTGAAGTGGCTTGTCCAGAGGTTAGATTTACCTCAGATACTTAGTACTGAATAACCCTGGGGACATCTAAACTCAGATCTTCTTTCTCATCAATGTTTTTGTCTTCATTGGATGGTTTTGAAGACAAGTATAATTTAGTAGAAAGAGGTCTAAATTTAGAACTGTTATAGCTGAAATGAAACAATCAAGCCAGGCAATTCCAGGGTTTTGAATTTAAAAGGTTCTAACATTATTTCTATTAGGGTTCAAGGGAATCTTCAAAAGGTTGGGGTTCCAGACTGGTGGTGTGAGATGCCTCAAAAGAATTTATAGGCTCAGACCCATCTCCAAGTCAAGGGGAAAAGTTTATTATAATTGTAATGCCATTTAATTAGCTATGTTATAAAAGAAATTAGCAAAGAACCAGGGGCAAGAAAATAAATTTATAGGACAAAATTAAAGAAATCAGGTGCTTCATGTCACTAATATGCTAATTTTATGGTCTACAGGTGGAATTGATGGTGGTCTGATTCTGATTTTGTGCACAATTACAATACCCATAATTACTGGGCAGAGCTCATTTCTTTAGGCCTGAAATGTCATTAGGTCAAGTGGCAGACACCCAATTTTGTTCTGCACCTATGTGCAGCTCATTATTGTTGCTCATTAGTTTTAGAAATTCTGTTATTGTCCAGCCAGCACTATTTATAGCCATAGCATCTTGGTGAGATAGTATAAACTGGAAATATATCATTTCCAACTATATCAGTACCAAGGCCAGAGAATGTTAAGGTTATTGCTATATCTCCCCTTCAGAAGCTAGAAAAACTCAAGTTAGTACCTAATTATTAAGAATAATTAGTTATAGGAAACTACCATGTGGTCTATTCTCTCTGGTGAACTCCAGTCACTATCTATCCTTGCTTTTCCTCTCTGCTATACCCATCCTTCATTCAGTGAGTCTCTAATTTTCTTGGCTCTTCTGTTAATCTGGGCAATTTATAATTTTGTAAATATTTATCCATTTCAACTACATTGTCACATTTGCTGCCATACAGTTGAGCAAAATAGCTCCTAATTATTTCTTTAATTTCTTTTTCATTAGTCATAAATTTACTCTTTTCATTTTTGATTGCTGGTGATTTGTTTTTTCTTTCCTTTTTCTAATCAAATTAACCAAAGATGTATCTATTTTGTTAGATTTTTCAGAAAACCAAGTCTTAGTTTTATTATTTAGTTGAATAGTTTTCTTAGTGTCAATTTTATTAATCTCTTTGAGTTTCAGAATTTCTAATTTGATATTTAATTGGGGGGTTTTAATTTGTTCTTTTTCTAGCTTTTTTAGTTGCATGTCCAATTCATTCATCACCTCTTTCTCTATTTTATTCATGTAGCTATTTGGAGATATAAAATTTCTTCTAAAAACTGTTTTAGCTACCCTATAGAATTTGCTATGTTGTCTCATTATTGTCATTCTCTTGGATGAAATTATGGATTGCTTCTCTGAATTTTGTTTGACCTACTCATTTTTTAGAATTAGATTAATTCTACTTTTCACTGCCAACTGTATTTTTAAGGAGTTGTTTTCTTTAATCAATTTTTTTCTTTCCTTTTCCAAGCTGTTGACTCTCTCTTGCATGACTCTCATTTTTTTTCTCATTTTTTCTTCTGCCTTTCTTAATTGCCTTTTAAAGTCTTTTATGAGCATTTCTAAGAAGCCCCTTTGAGCTTGAGAGCAATTCATATCACTCTTTGAGATTTCTTCTGTGGACATTTTGTCCTCTTTTGAGCTGGTATTTTGTTCTTCCCTATCACCATAATAGTTTTTTATGATCAAGGTTCTTTTCTGTTTCTTGCTCATTGTCTTTCTTTTTCTTTTGGTATTTTCTCTCTCTCTCTCTTTTTTAACTTTTATGATCCAGCTCTGCTCCTGGGATAAAGGGGGCACTGTCCAAAGCTTCCTGCGCAGTTCTGAGCTTTGGCTTTGAGCACAGGGACCTCTTGTGTTTGTAGGGAGTGCTCTTTCAGGAAATAGCCTGTCTTCTGAGCTGGCGCTGGAAGCCAGGACTGAGGGTTTCAGTTGCTGATTTGCTATGATTAAGACTCTCTCACCAGCTTTCCCAGGGTCTGTATGAGCTAGACTGAACACCCTTTTCAATCCAGTAAGACTGACCTTTCTTAAAGTTTTTCCAGTCGATCTTAAGCTGGAGAGTGGTTTCTTTCCATCAGACTGTGTTCAGAGGCTTGATTTCATGTGGTTTTCAAGGAAAACTTGAGAGAGAGCTTTATTAGCTTACTGGCTTCACTCCACCATCTTGGCTCCACTCCTGGAAGACACCTGCTTCTAGTAGGATCACACAGTATCTTCAGTTTCCTCAGTTATAAGTTGAAGAGATTTGAACAATGATGCCATCTCATTCAAAATCTTATTTTTGAATTGATTTTGTTGTGATTGTTGTTGTTAATTTTGTTTTAAGTAGCATAGTGGATAGAGCACTAAGCATAGAATCAGGAAGACCTGAATTCAAAGATAACCTTATATATGTACTAGCTGTGTAACTCTGGGCAAATCTCTTCACTTCTGTTTGCCTTAGTTTCCTCATCTATAAAATTGGGACAATAATAATACCTACTTCCCAGAGTTGTTTGTAAAGGTCAAATGAAATAATGTTTGTAAAGTGCTTACCACAGTATCTGGCATATAGAAGTACTATAAAAATGTTTATTTTCTTCTCTTTTTTTTACCCTTGTTTTATTTGCATTTTTTATTTCATTTTGGTCAGTCTTTTAGTAGTAAGACAGTAAGAAAGAGCCCTTAGAAAAATTCTGAAGAAGGCAGATATTGTCATAGTAATGTTTGCTTCCCATTTCAATGTTCTTTGACCCATATGTAGTATCTTCTGCCTTGATCCTTTTATTCTTTTTATCTTTTCTCTATGAAAATCTACTTTCAGCCAGCAGGTTCATTTTAAATATTTAAATAACAGTTAATAGTTTAAATAACTACTCCTTCTAGGGATGTATGCATTTTAATAGTTGAACAATCAAAGAATTTTCAGACATGGATGCAGGAGAACTCCTAGGAGGAATCCTTTTTTAAGCATAGGACTATTTTGCAATTGGGTACCCCTAGACATGAGCTAACTACAGCTTTGTGTTTTTTTTTTCTTGGAGGATATGTTCTACTTTAGGAGTAGAATTGTTATTTCTTTTTAAAATCCTGGAGCCTTGTATGTTTCTGTCAGGGAATCCAGATGTAAGTGAGAAAGTCTTTGAGGAATACATCCAATAGAAAGGCAGAAATAGGGGAATAAACATTTATAAAGCAACTATTATGTGCTAGGTATTGGGCAAAGAATTTTTAAAATATCTCATTTGATTCTTGCAACAATCTTGGGAGATAGATGATATTGTTATTTTCATTTTATAGATAAACTGAGGCAAGGGAGTTATTCAGAACAACAACCTACTAGTAAGTGTCTTAGGATGGATTTGAACTCAAATCTTCTTGACTTATGGCCCAGATATCTATCCACTGAGCCACTTAGCTGGAAAAGACTCCCTTGTACAGAGGCTATGATAGACCCAACAAGCATTATATTGCTCTTTAGTTGGGTTACATTATAGAAAGGCTTTAATGTATTTAACTAACAGAATATTTCTTCTTCAAATATTCCACTGCCTCCTTTATTGTCCCATCCTGCAGAGTTGGATTTGGTTATCATTGACATAAATTCCCTAATTCAGCATCAATAATACATCCTTATTTTACTATCTGTCATATAATTATAGTTCCTGAAACCCTTCAGAGAAAATATAATTCATCTTTGTAGCAGGATGATTCCCTCTATTTGCCTCCCAAGCTCTTGAGTATCTTGCATTTTGTAGAACTTTGTAAATAAATAGCCCTGGATATTTGATAAGCAAATTTGATATTTCTGTCATACAAGAGGTGGTGATGTGAGGGCCAACTACTTTTCCTATTGCCATTTTTTAGAATTCATAGATTGTAGGTAGGAGTTTTGATCTAATTGTAGTTTGAGATAGAAAATCCTCCAGCCTGGTTTTCAGGAGATTAGAAAGAAGAGAGTCATTCAGCACATCAGGTGAGGAGTCTCTCTCTTTGTCTCTGTGTGTGTGTGTGTGTGTGTGTGTGTGTCTGCCTCTCTGTCTGTCTGTCTCTCTTTCTGTGTGTGTGTGTGTGTGTGTGAGAGAGAGAGAGAGAGAGAGAGAGAGAGAGAGAGAGAGAGAGAGAGAGAGAGACAGAGAGAGAGAGACAGAGAAAGAGAGAGAGAAAGAGAGAGAGAGAGAGAGAGGAGAGAGAGAGAGAGAGAGAGAGAGAGAGAGGAGAGAGAGAGAGAGAGAGAGAGAGAGAGATTTGAGGATAGTATGGAAAAACAATTTGGAAGCCACGTTCTTTTCAACCATCTTGCCATTTCTTTTGATAGAAAATTACTAAAATGTACTAACTTTTCAACCCAGAGATTCCATTGCTAGGTATATATCTCAAGGGATCCATGATAGAAAAATGTTCCCACATACATTAAATTAGTTCTTAAAATGATATTACTGTTACTATATACAATGCTCTCTTAATTCTGCTCATTTCATTCTTCTTTTTTTTCATGCAAGTCCAACCATGTTTTTCTAAAATCAGTGAGTTAAAAAACAAAAATAAATAAATAAATAAAAATAAAAAATAAAATAAAATAAAATAAAATCAGTGAGTTTATCATTTCTTATAGCATAGTAGTATTCCATCACAATCATAGACCACAAAATGTTCAGCCATTTTCCAATCAATGGGTATCATCGAAATTTCCAGTCCTTTCCCCTCAAAGAGTATTGTTCTTCCTTTTCCCCAAACATCTTTGGATGTAAATCTAGTGATAGTATTGCTAGGTCAAAGTGTATATGTAATTTAATACTCTTTGGGGATAATTCTAAATTGCCTTCTAAAATGATTGGATCAATTCATAGTTTTACCACTAAGAATATTGTATATAGTAACAAGCAATATTATTTTATGAGCAACTTTGAATAACTAAGTCATTTTGACTATTATTGATACTTAAATTAGTTACAATGGATATATGAAGGAATGTGTTATCTGCATTCAAAAAAAGAACATAATATAATTATGTATAGGATTATTGTGTATGTGTGTGTAAGGGTAGCCATTTTGGGGGGAAGGGAAAAAAAGAAATTTACATGATAATTTACTATATATTTAAAAGGAATAGCAAGTTGTACATAATAGATTTGCAGTTTCATGTTATTAAAATGATTGTTTTACTTCATAATTTAAAAATAAAGTAAAAAACGAATACTAAAATATGTATTTCAATTTTATATTTTAAGTGTAGCAAAGAACTAGAAACAAAGTAGATGCTGATCACTTGGAAAATGACTAAACAAATTTTGGTACATGATTGTAATAGATTTTTCCTCTGCTATAAGAAATGACAAACATGATGGATACTTTTTTTTACTGGGTTTTTTAATTATTATTTTAGCTTTTATTTACAAAACATGCATGGGTAATTTTTCAACACTGATCCTTGCAAAACTTTCTGTTCCAACTTTTCCCCTCCTTCCCCCCACCCCTTCTCCTAGATGGCAGGTAGTCCAATACATGTTAAAAATGTTAAAATATATGTTAAATCCAATATATGTATTCATATTTATACAGTTATCTTGCTGCACAAGAAAAAATGGATCTAGAAAAGAAAAAAGAACCTGTGAAGGAAAACAAAAATGCAAGCAAGCAATAACAGAAAGAGTGAAAATGCTACATTGTACTCCACACTCATTTCCCATAGTTCTCTCTCTGGTGTAGATGACTCTTTTCATTACTGAACAATTGGAACTGGTTTGAATCATCACGTTGCTGAAGAGAGCCACATCCACATGATGGATACTTTCCATGGAAAGACTTACACAAACTGATACAAAGTATCAATTAGCATCAAGAAAACACTAAACACAATAATTACAACAATGTAAATGGAAGAACAATAAATAGCATTAACAATTAAAAATCAAGGCTGCAAAATTACAAAAAGTAAGCCAAAATCTAAAGAAAAGATAGTGCCAGTAGTGGCAATAGTGCCATTCCATTGAGATGAGAACAGTGAGCAAATTGTCATTTTTTTTGATGTATTGATAAATTTTGCTGATGTTTTTTCCTTTATAAAGTCCTTTATGATAAATAGGGATTCTTAATGGGCTCCACATTTCTTTTCAGGGATTCATGTATAGATTTTGGGAAGCTTATGATGTTAGATGGGAAATATTGCATCTTTATTTTCACTAATTTCTAATACTAATATAGTATTTCCTTCGATTATATAAAAACATCATTTTAAAAAGGGATGTATTGCCTTCAACAGACAGTTAAGGGATTCATGACAGATGAATAGAAGGGTAAGAACCCCTGTAATAAGAACCCCTGTGATTTAGTATCTAAAGAATGGTGAGGAAAAGATGTGTTCAAAAGAATATAAAAACCAAAACCAATTCTAATTATCTGTAGTATCTTTAATTATACCGTTAATTTATATATTTTACATACTTTGTATTTGTTGCATCTATTATAATTATATCTGTATATTTTAATTTTTCAAAATAATATTTATATAAAATTTTAAGTTTTGCAGGGTACTTTACATTTACTTTGTATTTGATAATCTAGGTACATAGAAGGTCCAAATTCACAATTAATCTGCTTATTTTCCTTTCCTCAGAGGAGATTAAAACTGAATTTATGGGGCAATTATGTGGTACAGTTGATAGGAGTGCTGGCTTGCAATCAAGAAAACCTGGGTTAAAAAATAACCTGAGATACTTATTAGTTGTGTGATACTGGGCAAGACATTTAACGTCTTTGTTTCACTTTCCTCATCTGTAAATTGGAGATAATAATACCACTTAACTCTTAGGGTTGTTGTGAGAATCAAATGAGATAATAATTGTAAAATGTATTGTATAGTGCTTGGCACACAATTATATAAATGTTAGCTGCTGTTGTTACGGACAATCCAAGCAGTTTCCTCCCCCAATAATCCCAGTTCCCATTTATGAAAAATCACCAAGTTTTATCTAGTCCACAAATTAACATTCAGTGTAAGGAACACATTCAGCTAGGTAGTACAATGGACAGATAGAATGCTGGATCTGGAATTAGGAGAAATTCAAATCCATCCTTAGACACTTATCAGCTGTGTGACCCTGGACAAGATGTTTATCAGATCAATAAATGTAGACTTAGTCAGTCTGCTTTCTGACTGTTCTACATCACCAACTATCTGCTGGACATTTTGAAGTGGATACACTCTTGACAACTCAAAATATTTTCCCCCTATTATTAGTCTTCTGAAATTACTTATTGCTATTAAGGATATCACTAACCTTCTAGTTCCCTAGGTTCTCAACTTCAGAATCATTCTCCACTCCTTGTTCTCCCTCATCTCACATCTTAATTGTACCTTTATATCATTTCCTGTATCTAATTCTTTCTGCCTTGCCCATGGCCATCACACTAACTATTGTCCCATTGCGTCTTACTTGGACTATTACAATAGCTTTCAGAATAATCAAAACTCTTCTTTCACCAACCCATTATCTAGACAATTGCCAAACTACTTTTTCTAAAGCAAAGGTCTGACCATGTCACTCTCAAGAGAGTAACTAAAGTAACTTATATATGTACATATTGTTTCCTCAATAGATTATAAGCTCCTCAAGGGCAGGCACTTATATTTTTGAAACAATTCCCTGTACCTGGTCCAATGACTAGCACATAATATGTAATTCAATGCTTATTGAGTAATTGATTTATTACTAGTTGTGTGACTATCAGCAATCTTCTCAGATCTTTGATTTCCTAATCTATAAAAGGGATTAATGATATCCATATTTATGGTAATATTTGTTTTATAGTATTTTGTGAAATCGAAACATGATGATGTGTGTAGAATGCTTTTCCAATGTTAAAGCATCATATAAAATGTCAAATTTTTTTTTTTTTATTACTGGTCCAGTTAAAATGAGAAAATCTGAACTGGGCTTACATATTCTTGAAACCAAGAAAGACTGAACTTCTTAGTCTGCCCAGCCTCAGTCACTACTTAACTCTGTTTATGCCAGTAATACGTAAGTCCTCCATATCTGGGATCTAGCCAGCAACCCATTTTCCCCCTCCCTCACTTAGCTGTGGATAGAACAATGTGCCTGTTTCCTGATTTGGGTGATAAGCAAAATGCAAATACATTCCTTATAATCCATGTTCCTGACCCACTTGGTAGGAAGAGGAATGGTAGGTTATTGAGGAGGACTCTTTGTTGAAAGCTTGCAAATTAAAACAAAGACAAAACCTCACTTTTTCCCTCATAAGAAAAAACATGAACAAGGTAAGAGCTTTCAAATTTTTAAGGGTCTAGAAAAGTCTTTTGGATCATTGCTTAAAGGTGCCAAAGTAATGCTAATTCTTAATAATCGTTCAAGGCAAAGAAAAATCTAAGGCAAAAAAAAAAATCAGAAAGGTTGTGCCTATCATTCATTTATTTGGGAATTTTCTTTATCTAGACCGAAAATTTGATATCAGAATTTTTCAAGTTCTCATCTGTCTTGAATCAGTCTTGATTAATGGGACAGTGAGTTATTTAACTTCCCAGCTGTAAAATTTGGTCAAACAAAAGAATAGGAAAATTTACTTTACAGTAACACTTGAAAAATTTACTTTAGATTACTTTAGATCAAGTTTTATTAATCTGATGTCTGTGAATTTGATTTATTTATTTATTTTTAATATTTTGATAAGTATATTTCAAAGTAATATATATATATATATATATATATATATATATATATATATATATATATAATTTTATGCTTTTAAAATGCCAGTAATTCTGAGCTAGAGCTCAGACTGCTAGAGGAAACCATGGCACAGAATAGCTTGGTCCACCTGCAAATGTAGGGTGTTAGAATTCTCATTTGTAAAAACAAGAAATTTTCTTGAGTTAAGACAACTTCCTTTTTAATACTTTTCTTTTGTATAACATTTTGTACTTCTCACAATTCTTTCACACAAATTATCTAATTTGTTGCTAGTTTGTGCTTTAAATTAGATGTATACTTGCTTAATGCTTTTTCTTTCTAAGAAATCTAGAAATAAATTGAATGTGTATGTGCTTAATGTTCTTAATTCTTTCTAAGGAATCTGGAAATATATTGGATGTGTACATGCTTAATGCTTTTAATTCTTTCCAAGGAATCTGTTAATGTTTTTATTAACATTTCTAAAAAACATGTTCCTGTAATGAAAATGAGGTCATGTCTGTAAAATCACAGCATTGTGTTATTTTGTTCAAAATATTCAGAGAACTGGTGGTAGATTAAATCATTTATATCAGTTTCAATTGACTGGATAGCTTAGGTTAAATTATTGATCTGATACCCCATTGCTGGTAGTCTTATTATTTAACAACAAGGATTAATAATTAGAGTTGCCTCAAAAAAAGGATTGGGCTGCCCCAGAGTTAATGATTTCTCCCTCCATGGAGGTCTTCAATTATAGACTGTATTTAACATTTATCTATTAGAGAAGGGGATTCCTCTGAAAGTTTGTGTTGGATTAGATGGCTACCAAGCTTCTCTCAATTCTATGTAATTTAATATTCATCAATATATTTGTGTAAATTAATTAAGCAAATACTATAGAGAGTGATGGTTCTTTGCCTAATACAGAGAATATTTGCATGGAAATTATTCAATACTGTGGAGGAGGTACTTATATAGTTATTATGTTATGGACATATTTTTTATATATGTTTGTATGTGTGTAGTTTTGCTGTTTATTGCTGAATTGTTGCAGTTCAATCTGATGCTTCAGAACCCCATTTGGGGTTTTCTTGACAGATAATGCAGTGCTTTATCATTTCTTTCTCCAGCTCATTTTACAGATGAGGAAACTGAAGTAAATAGGGTTTAATGACTTGCTCAGAATTATAAAACTAGTAAGTGTTTGAGGTTGAATTTGAACTCAGTTATTCCTGACTCCAGGCCAGTTACTTTATAAACTATGCCCCCTAGTTGCTTGTGTATACATGTATACATGTCTGAGTATAAATGTATATGTGTATGTATATACATACACACTTATTTATATACATATATACGTATATAAAAAAGGAGAGAGAGAGAAGGGAAAGAATGAGCTCTAATCTGCAGTCTGATAGCAGAATTTGTTTCACTGGGAGTTTCCCAGACCTATAAAATCACAGGTCTAGATCACAAAGAATAGCACATAAAAAACTACCTATAATAAATATCAACAAATTTTAATATTTAAATGGTTCTCATGAAATCACCTTTGAATGAGAAATATGTATAGACATTAAAGTAGAACATGGCTAGATTTTAATAAATGATGTTTTAAATGATTTTATATTTCTTTAGGATGATGAGATGGACAAAAAAACCATCTTAGAAGAACTTCTTCTAAAGAAGTCACAACAAAAGAAGAAAATGTCACCAAACAATTACAAAGAAAGACTTTTTGTCCTGACAAAAACACACCTCTCCTACTATGATTATGATAAGATGGTAAGCCTATTTTTCTAGTTTTTTTTTAATTCTTTCACTTTATTTTTGCTAAACTGAAGTATCATCTTGTGTGTGTGTCAGATTTCTCAGTCTGCACAGTAAAGATAATTTCAAATTCCCTTACAATATTATTTTTTCTGGATCAAAATGAATTTATTCTGATTTAATTATTAAACAATATGATATAGTGGGAAGAAGTTTGGATCTAGAATCAAAGCTGGGTTTAAATCCATCTCTGGCACGTGTGAGACATTTGGAAAGACACGAAACCTCTCTGGGATTTATTTTTTTCAAATGTAAAAAAAGAAGTTGGACAAGATAAATTCTGAGATCCCTTTCATGCTGAATCTATGATTCTCTGATCCTAAAATTCTGTTTAATTTCTCCTTATTATAACCATATTTAATCAGAACATTGGCTATTCTTTCACAGTTTAAAAGAATAAAACCACTATGATATAATGATGTTAAGATGGGAGGATTGGAATTTGTGGCATTGACTCGACTTGTGGATAGATTAACTACTGGGTTCAAAATATTGACTGCTATTTAATTACTTTGTTGAAAACTTTAGCTGGAATTTTTTTCTCTATCAGCTATCATCACCAACTTAACTAACTAGTTAGTTCACTGATGACAATTATTGTTGGCCTTTCATACCATATCTTTTACTGTTTTTCCTACATCAGGGAAGACTTTTGAAACCCTCTTGAAACTAGTCCTAGAAAAAAATGCTTATCTAATTGAATTGAGTTGATTCAAGGATCTCTTAAGATCAGGAAGTTCTTCAAGGGTGGGGAGCTTCAGAAGGCTCAATTCCAAGTATAGAACAGATGCAAAGGGAAGAGGAAAAGGGAAACTAAACAGTTCTCCACCTTATTGTGGGCCCTTTCACTATGTATTATTTTATTTAAATACAATTCCTATAATCATAATCTCTCTCTCTCTCTCTCTCTCTCTCTCTCTCTCTCTCTCTCTCTCTCTCTCTCTGTCTGTCTCTGTCTCTGTCTCTGTCTCTCTCTCTCTCTCTGTCTCTGTCTCTGTCTCTCTCTCTCTCTGTCTCTCTCTGTCTCTCTCTGTCTCTCTCTCTCTCTGTCTCTCTCTCTCTGTCTCTCTCTGTCTCTCTCTGTCTCTCTCTCTCTCTCTCTCTGTCTCTGTCTCTCTCTCTCTGTCTCTCTCTGTCTCTCTCTGTCTTCTCTCTGTCTCTCTCTCTGTCTCTCTCTCTCTCTCTCTCTCTCTCTCTCTCTCTCTCTCTCTCTCTCTTCTTCTGTGTGCGGTGTGTGTATCTGTCTGTCTGTCTCTGTCTCTCAGTCTCTACCTGTCACTATCTCGCAAACACATACACACTCTCAAGTGCAAGTTAAAAATGCATTCTGAAGCCAAATATAATGTACATTTGAATTATCTACCTCTTTATTCTTCTCCATTACTGTCTACAGTAGCTTGAGGTATATCTTTTTCCAAATAATTTTTCCTTTATTGTAAAGAAATTTTTATAAAGAGGTCTGTGGAATATTTCAATATCAACTTCATCAAGTGATTTCAATCATAACTGCCAACCGCCCTATATTTATCTGTATATGTATATGTTTTAAGCACATTTTGTCATGGCCTCTTTTCAAAAAGAAGAATGGGGGTGGGGGAAACTATTCTTCTTCTAAGTTTGATACATAGTTTTATTCACCTGCAGTTACCTTTTCTATATGAAACATGTGTCCAAAGCTAGAAAGCCTTTTATATTGGGAATAATTTTTTAACCTGTTGGGAAGGGGATATGTTTAATTAGAAAACTCATCATGCTCATTATCTTCATCATTTCTAAACCGTGTAGAATGAAAAACTTTTGAAATATAGAGATCTAGTGGAAGACCTCAAAACCATGTGAGAACAGGATAAGGTCTTTATCATCCCTGTCATCCTGCTTATTATTGGAGTTTCCCCCAAAGTTGCTTTTAGTGGGACAACAAAGACAACTTTATGACTTCATGTTTTTATTTGATTATCTGAAATAGTTATTTTATCCATTTTCACAATAGTCCATAGATCAATAAAATAAAAATATATTAGAAGACTAGTAATTCTTAGGAATACTTTTGCTTGACATTGAAAAGGGTAAGAATGGTAATAATTAAAAAATACTTAGTCTTATATACTTTGCACATAATGGTAAATTCTATCAAGGTTATTGTGTATTTTTTTTTTGTCTTGGAATTTAGAAAAAAGGAAGCAAGAAAGGATCGATTGATATTAAGAAAATTCGGTGTGTTGAAAGAGTGAATCTTGAGGACCAAACCCCCATGGACAGACAATATCCATTTCAGGTAAGGTCAGATCAAGTATAAAATCTAATGGAGAGATCATTAATCTCTCTCTATTCTTCTGAAGTAAAGTTTTCTGGAATAAGGAATGGCTCAGCAAGATGCTTATTGAGGATTATGTTCAAATTTGGGCTGTCTAAGAAGGCATTTTCCTGGCTGGGAGTAAGGACTTCCTAGCTATGTGACTCTGGGCAAGTCACTTAACCCCAGCCTCAAAAAGAAAAAAAAAAATCAGTCCTGGGGTCTTTCTTCAGGACTTCTCTGATTGTCCTAGAAAACCCCTGTTCTTCAAAATGAGAACTCTTCAGAGTTATCAGTGTTTTTCTGTGTAACCAGAAGTAAAAATTAAAAAAAAAAAAAAAAAAAGAGGAACAACAAAAGCCAACTACTCATAGATGTCCTTTCTCCAAACCCAGCATTTGTGCAAATGTCTTAGCCTGCTTATGGAGTGTCTTAGTCTCCACATCCATCCCTTACATGCAAATTTGTCTGAAATAACAGAGAGTCCAGGAGAGCTTAAGCCAGTTTGAATCAGCTCATAAGAACTCATTAAGTTTTCAGTATAAGTATTTATAACTTACAAATCATTAAACACTACAAATCAGGGCTTGATTTATTGTTTTGTTGAATGTCTAGATTTAAAAAAGTGATAGAGGAAATGTAAATAATTCAGACTGAATTTAAAACTGTTGTGTGTATATTTGTCTTCCTCCAAAAGTCTAGTTATTAAATATTTATTGATATATCACTGAAGGAAGTAAGCTTAAATAGTGAGGGAAACAAAAACACTTGAAATATTACCTATTGGGAATCATCCTTTGATCTACAGCTAGGATTTTTGACCTCTTGGGTATCATGGATCCCTTCAGTAATTTTATGAAATTTATGGGCCCTTTCTCAGAATAATTGTTAATTACCTACATTCATAATTGAAGGGATGCTAAATTTCAGTTCAAGGTTAGCAAAAATAATAATATGATTTTCCCCCCACCTAAGTTCTTATACTCCTTGAAATGTATTCATGGAGTTCTTGAGAGTGGGATGGAGGGGGAGGGTCTGTGAACTCTAAGTTAATTTAATCAATTCTAGGTTAACAATCCATGAAAACAGTATTGTGGCTGCAATTTAGTTTGAAAAACCTATATTCAATGCTTACTAAGGGCAAGGGGTAATGCTAGGAAAAAATATATATAATAAGCACAACGGAGAGGTTCAAAACAAAGTGTGATAAGACATTTAAAAGGGGAGAAATTAGCAGAGGAGGGAAGAGAAAAAAGGTATTTTTTTAAAAATCAGGGTTAACTACATTTAGAGGAGAACCATTCTTTTTTCCTGTGCTATCCCAAGCTTTTGATCTAGAAGGGAAAATAGGAATTATCTAGTTCAAATTATTATTTTATAAACAAAGAAACTGAGACCTGGAAAAATTAAAACGTGAAACTTTTCAAAGTTCACTTTGATAGTGGGATGTTTTCATGATGTCATCCATGTGGATCCTTATTTCAGCTATGAAGACCCAAACTCATCCACATCTTCTAGTCTTTGCTGTTTTTCTCCATGCTATCTAAACATAGTATGGACACCACATGTGCTGTCAACTAATTCTTGCTCATGCCACTTCCTTGACCCTTATCCTTTTCCCAATACATCTTTTTACTCATATCTTTAATGTTGCTTCTCCTGCATGATTCTTTGTTGATAATGAATTACAAAAAAAAAAAAAAAAAGTTAAATTTTGAAACCTATTCAAACTCACCAAAGGTTTTTCTGTTATCCTTTGGATAACCTGAAATGTTAATTTTCAGAGGCTGTGGCATTACCTTATTTGAAGTCAAATGATTTCAATGGAATACTCTCAATGTTAATGAGAGTTTTTATTTCAGGGAAAAGTTTGTATTAATGAAACCACTACACAGTTTGCCAAATGCAACCCAATCTGTTATCTTCCTATTCAATTCTGGGTCCAGTACATTGTTTATCCATGGTGTCTGTCCAAAGTGTATAATCAATCCAATTGTATGTTATAGTCTGGACAATATACATTCTTTATCCTCTTATTTTTTTATGTATGGTTTGTTGGACTAAACTTTTTGAGCAATTAGTGATTTCATTTACTTCTTTCCTTTCTGTATCATAATTTTTATTGTTACATTACAAATGTTTTAATATATATACAAGAGATCACTTCAAGGTAGCATTTTACTCTATTGAATTCAATGGTCTATAAATAATAAGTACAATAGGATATTGCACTGCATGACTTTCAGTTGATTGTGAAACTGTAAAAATGTTTTCTATTATATATTAACTATGTTTTCTTCTTATACATTTATCAGGCATATCCTCAGAGTACAAATTATCTTCAATTTTTTTTTGAAAAATTAGGAAAATAGGAGCATAATAAAGATGGGAAAATAGGAACATAAAAGGAGCATAAAAATAGGAGCATCATTGACAATTCCTGGACTATCTTTTTAGTATTAATAAGTCTTGTGAATTCTCCTAAGCATTTATTTGATATTCTTCTTGCTTTAAGATTTTCTTGTGCTTCAATTCACCTTTATTTCTTATGGAACAGTGACCAAGATGAGAGGTCTTGCATTTTCTCAAAGAAGCTTAGTTTTTACAGAGATCAAGCTTGAGGCAACTGAAACATTATCAAATAGTGTGGATCCTTCTACAATCCTCTTGTCTTCTGAGTGTTCTAAGATTGTTATTGTTGTTGTTTCTCCTTCATTCTCCAAGAGAACCAATGGCATCAGGAGGGTAATGTCTTGACTTGCAAATGAATTGTGAGAAGAAGCTATGCAAAGTCATCAGTCTTTCTCTCTTCTCCAAAATTATCAGAACTCAGTAGTGAGACATAGAGACTAAATGTGTTTCCAAAGAAAGCAAGGCTATAGTAACCAGTGTTCTCACAGACATTGCTTCCAGCCAGAAATATCTCATCCTCTGAGTGCTATATAGTTGTATTGATTTTTTTTACCCTCCCTCTTACTAGAGGTGAGAGGTTTCTGAAATGATTTAATCAGTTGTGCTGATCTTTTCCCTCTTCCTCACACAACTCTTGAATGTATACACAGGATCCTCAGATCTGTCAAGCAAGAGAGATCTGTCAAGCAAGGGGAGGGCAGGAAAAAACAGGAGGGTTGGGGATATAGGGAAAGGAGAAAGATGAGGTAGGAGGGAAAAAGGGAACTTAATCAAGTGAGGGGCAAGTGGACCTGGAGTTGCCCTCGGTTCTCTCACCTGTCTTGGGAAGTGGGAACTTGTCCCTTCTTTTTTTTTTTTTTTTCTTTTTTTTTTTTTTTTTTTTTTTTGACTACTTTGATGTCTTCACAATTGACCCATTTGTGGCTTCTTGTTTTATGAGAAAATTTTGCTCATAATCTCCTACCATCCTCCTCTATTTGCAAATGAGATCACAGTCTGAATAAGTGTTATTGTTGGCTGTCGTTTGCTAAAGAGATCAAATATTTGCTAGCCAAGAAGGTTTCTAGGCTTTTTTGGTTTTCCTCTTGTGGTAAGTGATTTCCATCAGTCCAACTTCCTTTGGAGTTAATGACCTTCCTAAAAGAAGGATTGTTGAAATAGGTACCACCTCTCTTCCATATTGAAGTTGGAGTTCCCAAAAGAGCCTGAATTTGTCGTGAAAGTTCTTCATCAGAAGATTGAATTCAAGATGAGATATGAGAGTCTAAGGAGCTATTTTGAAAATAGGTCATGTAGGAATGAGGGAGGGGTCTAAATATTTAATGTTACATTTGTTTTGTTACCTATGCCACAGTGGAAGAGTAACTGTAGCTATAATTAAAAGATCTCATAAGATTGATGGCAGAGTTGTCAAATCAAAGATGACTGTCTCTAGAGAGCATTCTCAAGGCCCATATGACCTTTTAACCGTGAAAATTATCTCTGAGTAGCATTAAGGAAATGTACTTAAAAGATTATTTTGAGTGATGTGCAAAGATTGAAGTAATTAAAAGTATGATTTACTAAGACTTATGATGAGAAGACAATCTGCTTTTGTGACTTTCCATGACCATGATTTTGTGCATTTGATTATCATTCAAAAATATCATACTATAGATGACCATTAATATTGATGAGAACTAGATAAGAGGTACCTAAATGAAAATAGGTTTTATTGAGGTCTAGTGCAGGTTTGGGGTACAGAGAGTCAAATAGAGATTCCCTGCAACTCCTTTGGATTCAGCTCAAGGTACAGAGTTAAATGAGGTCTAATAGTGGGTGCAGGAGTCCTCTGTAAAGGAATTTACAGACCCAAAAGCCTAGATTGATAAAAGAGGTTTATTATGGGGTTTGAAGTAAGGTTAAAAGGTAGGAAGACACCAGAGCCAGGGTTGGTTCTGGTGGATAGAAATCCTTGACATGGCCGGCGTAAGGATGCCATGTTTGGGATCTCTGCAAAGAGTGGACTCCAGTTTGGCTCTTTTTATAATACGGGGGACTTTGGATAATCTGAAGGGGCTCCTGGGTGGAGTCCCAGGTTGGCTTCTGGCTTGAGTTCCAGCCAGGGTTAGAATTTGAATAAAATTCAATGGGTTTTTAGATAAGGAGGAAATTATTTGTGCTTGGGGTGGGGTCCCTTCCCTGAGGCAGAGTCCAAGGAGATTTTAAGAGTTGTGGGGTTTCCTCATCAATATGAAGTGAGGAAAATTTTATCTAAACAAGAAATGACAAGTGCTTCCTTTAATGGGACCAACTAGTGAAAACTACATTAATTTTGGCAGCTACAAAAATCATCCTTCAAATGTTGACTTTATTGTGGGAGCCAATACTTTGCTAAACTGCATAACTAAAGTAGCTATGGTAGTCCCAGTGATAGAAGTACTTGTAGCAATGGAAAAATTACTATTGGAGGAGAAAAGATTATCAAGAGAGAAAATCCAAAAAATCTTTATCTAGAATAGAGAAGTTAGGGGTTGTAAAAAAGCTTGTGAACTCAACTAAGCATAATGGTATCACATTTTTTTACTTCTACAAAAGGATATGTCTTTCATAATACTTTTTTATATATATGGGGAAAAAACACAGCAGAAATATATTTGTGATGCTGCATTACAGTTTATTTTAGTTTGTGTGTGTGTTTGGAAAGCATAAAGCTTTTTAATACAAGGTTTTATATAGATATTTTGCATTTACCCTGTTGATTATTAAATGTAGTATTGAATAAATCTGTCTTTTAAAATAGGAAATGCTAATAATCTGAGGGAATGTCTATTCTAGGTATATATGGTCACTATAATACATTTTACATATTTCAAAATTAATCTTTTATTTACATAAATAAGCTTGAAATGGCCTCATCTGCATTTTGCACCTTATCATTTTATTCCTTCTTCTAAATGACATTAATATTTTGCTCTAATAAATCTGTAGTCTGCCCACAGACAGAAATGACATATCAGAAAGTAGTTTATATCTGTTAAATTTTTATAATTTTATTTGTCTAACTCCTTCTATTCCAGTGTGGTTGCAGTCAAAAAATTTTTGACTTCATTAAAAAGCTTCCAGAGGGGAGAGTCCCACTGTACTTTTCTTTTCTCAGGCATTATCTAGAATATTGCATTTAGTTACAGGTGCTGTGGTTTAAGGAGGGCATTGATTAGTTAAAATGTCCACAAGACAACTAGAATGGTGAACAACATTGAGTCAATGACCTATCAAAATTTGTTAAAGGAACTAAGCTCATTTTACCTGAAGTAAAAAGATTCAGAGATCATTTGATAGCTGACTTCAAGCATTTGAATGTCTGTCACCTGGAAGAGGATTTAGGCAAATTCTGTTTGGCAGTAGGTAGCTACAGTAGTTAGAGATGAAAGGTTCAAACAGATCAATTTAGGTTTGCTATCAGGTCAAACTTCGTAACAATTACAGCTTTCCAAAAAATGGAATGGATTGACTGAAGAAGTAATGGATTTATCCTCCTTGGAGGTCTTCATTGGGATTTTTTAAATTCATGGATTGCACTAGAATGGCCACTGAAGTTATTTTCAACCTTCTAATTCTGTTTGTATAATATTTGCATTATTTTTTTTTTTGGACTAACCTCTACCTTCATATTGAGCAAAAGGTGTTACAAAGAATTAGTCATGACTGAAACCACTGAACAACAGAATGAAATATTAAAACATTTTTACTTCATTGGGAGAGACTCAACAAAGTCTTTGTAGGCTTTTTCTGCTGTCTTGTTTTCTGCAAAAGATGTCAGCCCATAAGCCTCACACTGTGACATTTTTATAACTTTTATCATGAGCAGTGTGATATGAGATGATCAGTCAAGTATTTCAATTCAAGTATTTAATGAAATGATATTTCTCCTTGCTTTTGAATTTACAGAAAGCCCAGCACTGCCAATTCCTTAATTTTATTCTTCATGAAAAATTTCACAACAATCCTCCTTCCATTTAGCTCCAGATGCCTTTTGGTTTCATTTACAATGAGAACACCAAAGGCTAATATGACTCAATTCCTTTACATGGGCTTTTAACCTATAGTTCATAAACTTGTTTGTTTATTTTTTAATTCTAATAACCATTTCAATGTACTTGGTTTCCTTTATTATTCTATGCATTTTAATTTATGTAGTTAAAAACATTTTCCTGAAAAGTCCATGGACTTCACCACACTTGTCAAAGGGGTCCTGACATACAGACAAAAAAGTTAAGACATCAAGGAAGTAGCTCACATTGATAATGCCAACAATTAATATTTAAATAGCCTAAAATATGTGATTCTTAGCATCCTCTAATCACTTAGATTACCACTGGGCCACTGGGCCATCATTACCACTATAGCTCCTGTTAAGGGACCTGGACCAAGGACCATTTTATGTACTCCTTGCTTCCTTAGATTACAGTGCCAAAAGAATTAATCATTAATTAATCACCTACTTACTAGAAATGAGAGTTTCTTTGATAAGAAAGGTAAACCCTTAAAATATATACAGTTTGAGCTTTTTCAATCAATCAACCATCAATCAGTGAACATTTATTAATCATTTAAAACATTCCAGGTACAATGCCAGGAACTGAGGGTTCAAAATTGAAAATAAACAAACACATAAATAAATAGACAAACAAACAAATGAATAAACAGAAAGATAGATGATAGAGAGATAATCCTGCCCTCAAGAAGCTTACATTCTACTCCAGAATGATTCTATAATCTGCCAGAGCTTTTGTTTCACTGACACAGCCTTAAACATAGATAGCTATCTCCATAGCATAATGAAGCATTGGAGTAGGACTCTGTGGCAGTGTATAGAGCTAGTAAGAGCAGAGTTTGAAATTTAATCTAAATCCTTAAACTGTAATGTCAATTTATATTTATTTTTTTTATCTATGACTAAATGTTATCAGTAACAAAGCTTGCAGGCAATTATCATATTTCCTTTTTTAAAACAAAAACTTAAAAAGGTCTAGAAGTATTTTTAATGAATTTTTTAAAAATAGTTTTTATTTACCAGATATATGCATGGGTAATTTTACAATATTGACAATTGCCAAACCTTTTGTTTTAATTTTCCCCCTTCTTCCTCCCCCCTCCCCCCCATGGCAGGTTGACCAATACGTGTTAAATATGTTAAAGTATAAATTTAATGAATTTTTTTTAAAAATTTAGATTTCTTTGGTAAACATTCTTTAAAACTAGTATTTGTTTTATAATGCTTAACTTTCTCAGAAAAATTTCATAGTTAAATGCACAGAACCCCATAAGGTAAAATGAAGCATAAACACAAGGTTTCTTTCTCTCTTTTTAGATTGTTTATAAAGATGGCCTTCTATATGTGTATGCATCAAATGAAGAGAGCCGAAGCCAGTGGTTAAAAGCTCTTCAGAAAGGTACCATTACATTTACCTTCTATGAAGTAGGGTTAGCAAAATTGAGATATGGCATTAATGGAATTGATTCAGTACTCTTGATTTTGCTTATTTCCCTCACAAAGCCTCATTTTGCATTTCACTGGAACAGAAGGAAGGTTTAGGTAACCAGATGTCTTCTTTTTGTTCCCCTTTTGCACAGAAGAGTAAAACTAGTTACATTCTGCCCACATACCTAGTTCTCATTTTGAACCCCAGGGCAAAGTCCAGGCATGGAACTGTGCCAATCTGTTAGGTTCTTACTAAATGCTAATGAGATGATGAGATATTAGGTTCTTACTAAGTGCTAAATCGGTACTTAACAATACTCTAGTTCCGGCCTTTAAGGGGAGTTTTACCCCTTTGAACTTCTGGGGAGGAGCTTGCAGGTTTAAGAGGAGCAAGTTCATTGGTTGAAGTATTTCTCCCACAAGCCCCTGAGTTATTCCAAACCCATTCTCTGGGAGGATAAAAGAAGAAGTTGGAGTCTGGAAAGAAGTTCTGGATTGGGTCAAGGAGAAGACGTCCTGTGAATTCGCAACTAAAGAGGACAGAGAAAAAGATTCCCAGAGACAAGAAACCTCCTCCCAGAGAAGGATTATAACTGAGAGACAATCAGAACTTTACACTAAGCCATACAGCAAACCTTATGCCTCAGTCCCTTTTCTCTCTCCATTGCTTTGTACATGTTATTTCACTTGATACTCACAATTTCTTTAAGAAGGGGGGGAAGAGGGTTCTATTATTCTTCCTATTTTAAAAATGAGAGAAATGAAAGAGAGAGAAAATAAATGTCTTGCCAAAGGCACACAGGTAATGTGTCTGAGGTAAGACTGGAAGAAAAAGAAAGGTAGCAAGTAGCTAAGAGATAGCAAAAGGACATTTCAGGCATAAAGGACAGGTTTCATAAAGCCACAGGTATGAGAGAGGCCAGGACAAGTTTAGGGAACCATAAATGATGGGATGGGCTGGGTCACAAAAAGCAGAAAGGTGAGGGCCATTACATTTGCCTGGGACCATAGACTGGAAATGTGTTATATAGAGATCCTTGAATGGCAAAGAGATGGAATCAAATACAAATCAGTATCAATGAAGAACCTTTAACCTTTTTGAGCCAGAAAATGAGGTCCTCAGGCTTGTGACTTAGGAAGGTTATCTTGGCAGAAGGCTAAAGAGTAGATTAGAGGAGCAGAGACTGGGAGCAGGAAGATAATTAAGAGACTAAAGCAGTAACTCTAGGCTAGAAGTGATAAGATCTCAAGGAGGGGAGTATGAGGGATTGAAAGTATAGAAAGAGGGAATAGAAAGGAAAGGATAGATACAAAAGATAAAACAAATAAATGTCCTATCCAAGTTCTGTAAGAAAAAACACCTTTTTTCCCAGGTCCAAGTAACTAAACTTGTTGGCCAGAAGGGAAAATTTATTTGTTGCTTCAGCTACATCACTTCATAATGCAGTGGAAAGAGCACTGAATTTATAGTCAAATAGACCTGAATTCAGATCCTGATTTTGCTACTTATCTGTCTGAGCTTTGGCAAATTACTTAACTTCTTTTGGCCTGTGATTGAAAACCATGTCACTCAACTATTTTATAAACTTCAGTGGTTCCCTATTACTTCTAAGAAATTCTTGTGTTGAGCTCTTTTTAAAAAATGCATATAGAATTTTTTATGAATGCATTCCATCCTTACAAAGGGGACATGTTAATATAGTCTGCAGTGTTCCAATTTTAGTATAAGTACTGCCAAATCAAGCTCTCTGTTTTGCTTTAAAAAAAACCTTTCTTGGCTTCTTTCCTCCTTTCCAGTCTCTCCACATAATCTAAGATCTAGCAGCACTGATCTTCTTGAGGTTGCTCATATACATTCTATTTCCTGACTTTGCACTTTGTATATTTTCACTGCTGTCCTGTATGCCAGAAATGCATTCTCACTTTCTCTGTCTCTGTTTCTGTCTCTCTCTGTCTCTCAGTCTGTCTCTGTCTCTTTCTTTTTCTGTCCCGTCTTTCTGTCTCTCTTCACTTTTCCTATCTTCT
Organism: Sminthopsis crassicaudata; assembly: GCF_048593235.1. NCBI lineage: Eukaryota > Metazoa > Chordata > Mammalia > Dasyuromorphia > Dasyuridae > Sminthopsis > Sminthopsis crassicaudata. The sequence goes on along the minus strand of NC_133619.1, from coordinate 215,510,152 downwards.
TTAACTTCTTTCAGCCCAAATCCTTTTATAACAGGAGATCTTTCCTGGTGCTACCAATTCCTGGCACCTTCCTTATGCGCTCATCTTCCAACACAGCACAGTGATCTTGCCTTTCTCTGTATCCTTAGTCATGTGATAGGAACCTAGAATTTATTAATTAAATGTTTGCTGACTGAAGAACTGTATAGTAAAATGTGAGGATTGGACCAGATTTGAATTTAATTGATTGGAATTAAGAGAACTTAAAGATCATATATTCCAAAAGTTCTTAATCTGGAGTCCATGAATTCATTAATTATTAATGATTATTTAAATATGATTGATTTTCTTCTTGTTCTATTTTTTATGCATCAAAAACATTATTCTGAGAAAGGTTCTATAACTTTCATCAGATTGCCAGAAGGGTTCATGAGACATAAAGACCTAAGAACCCCTGGTCTAGTCTATTTTAAAAATGAGGTCCAGAGGAGATAAGCGACTACTTGAGACTACAATGACCAAGTTGGGACTCAGATTACTCCAACCAATGAGTTTATTACATGAGTAATGTGACTGTCTTAAGATCTTTGCTCTAAGTTCACTCTCAAATGGGCTGAAACAAAGTGTCATAGAGCTTCCATACAGCCATACTAGATACCTAACAGTATGTTCACCAAAATTTATTGGTGAAAGGTTCTACATTAAGGGCTGCCTACAAAGATTATTGTTGTTCATCCTTCATTTTCAAAGAGGACTAATAACATCATAAGTGATATTGTGACTTGCAAGCAAATTAGATTTAAGTGAGGCAGGGTTGTGCAAAGTCATCAACCTCACTCTCTCTTTCAGAGTCATCAAAGTCCAATGGCAAGACAAAAATCAAGATGACTAGATAAACAGATAGATGTGATATGATATGATATAGAATGCTCTCTAGTGTCTCTTCTAGCTCTGAATCCATAATCTTATGAGTACTAAGGGGCCCACAGAAAGTCTTCCTTAATAAAATGGGGCAGGGTCTATGCCAACAGTAGAATTAATTACATTCTACTTCCTGAAAAAGTTGAATTCCTAGAAAATAGGATTTCTTGATGTCTTGATTTCTATATCTCAACCCCCAGTAGAGTATTTCTTACATAGTAGACACTCAAGAAATGTTAAATAGAGTTGAACTACTGCATTACCACTTGGGGTCAGCTTCTAGTCATACTCAAATCTTCCTCTATTAAATTTTTCTAGTATTGGACAATCATGTAGCATGGACAAAGTAGTAAGCCTAGTGCAGAACTGTTTATTTCATCTGAGAGGTGATGGATAGGGAAAAGAAGAAGGAGAGAAACTAGTCTTTCAGTCCCATTTAATACCATAGCAAGAGTCCAATAAACAGGATCAGTCCTATACTTAGGTAGAAAAGGTGACCACATAAATAGTGTGATTTAAGGTTCTTTAAGAAGGCTCCTCTACTTAGTAATAACTTTTCCACCTGGAGATTCTAGCAACAGAAATTTCATAATTAGAGATGAATTATTTTGAATTAAACCTGTTTTGCCCCTTTTGAAGTGTAAATGATCTTGAAAGTACTAAGCTATTTAAGTCTCTAACACTGTTGTGAGAATGAGTTGACCACAGCTTTTTCCAACAGGACAGTAAGTAAGGAGCAGGGATCTTATAAGGGAAAAAATGGGGGAAAAAAAAAGGATGAAAATTTTCATAGACAGCATTAATTCAGTTAGTCAGTCATTACACATTTATTAGGTACCTATTGTGTGTTAGACATTGCTCTAAGCTCTGGAGAGGCAGAGGGTTTGTAATAGAATTAGTTTCTATGTAATTTTGATTATACCCATACTAATAGCATCAGATTTCGCTTTCATTTTTACTCTAAGACTTACATGCATTTGTATGCTGTAGGTGGAAATTGTTGTTCCTCTGAGAAAATTTGAATACAATATGACACCTTTTTATAGCTTTTTATTTACAAAACATATGCACGGTAATTTTTCAACATTGACCCTTGCAAAACCTTCTGTTCCAACTTTTCTCCTCCTTCCCCCCACTCCTTCCCCCAGGTAGTCCAATACATGTTAAATATGTTAAAGTATATGTTAAATACAATATATGTATACATATTTATACAGTTATCTTGCTGCATAAGAAAAATTGGATTTAGAAAGAAGGTGAAAATAACCTGAGAAGGAAAACAAAAATGCAAGCAGACAATAATAGAAAGAATGGAAATGCTATGTTGTGGTCCATACTCATTTCCCATAATTCTCTCGCTGGGTGTAGCTGGTTCTCTTCATTATTGATCAATTGGAACTGATTTGGATCATCTCATTGTTGAGAGCCATGTCTATCAGAATTGATTATCATATAGTATTGTTGTTGAAGTGTATAATGATCTCCTGGTTCTGCTTATTTCACTTAGTATCAGTTCATATAAGTCTCTCCAGGCCTCTCTGAAACATCCTGCTGGTCATTTCTTACAAAACAATAATATTTCACAACATTCATATAACACAATTTATTCAGCCATTCTCCAACTGACGGGCATCCACTCAATTTCCAGTTTCTAGGCATTACAAAAAGGGCTGCCTTGAACATTTTTGCACATACAGGTCCCTTTCCCTTCTTTAAGATCTCTTTGGGATATAAGCCCAGTGTAATACTGCTGGATCAAAGGGTATGCACAGTTTGATAACTTTTTGAGCAGAGTTTCAAGTTGCTCTCCAGAATGATTGGATTCATTCCCAATGTATCAGTGTCTCAGTTTTCCCACATCCCTTCCAACATTAGCAATTTGACACCTTTAAAGAATAGTTTATTACTATTTAGGGGCAGTTGCAGCACAAGACAGTCTTGATGACATTTTTTTTTCCTTTGTAGGGGTATCATCTGTACCTACTGATTTCATGAGCATGAATAGAATGATACCTATTTTGTTTGCAATGTATGATCTTAGAGGTTTGTCTTCAGCCATACCTGAGCCAGTGTCAACAGAGTCACCCAACCATTTGTAGTCAGAAGCAGGACTTTTACCTTAGTCTTCCTAACTCTTTGGTCAGCTCTGTAGCCACTAAAATGCTCCACATAATTTTTAATTTAGCCTTTGTGTCTACTTTTGGAATTTTCTTGGCAAAGATACTAGAATGGTTTGTCATTTCCTTCTCCAGCTCACTTTATAGATGAGGCAAACAGGGTTAAGTGACTTGCCTGTGTCACACAGATAATAACTGTGTGAGCGTGAATTTAAACTCAGTTTTTTCTGACTCCAGGCTGGGTGCCTTATCCATTGAACCACCTAATTGGTTTTTATTTATTATGTATATATTTATTATTATTGTTATTTGTCCTTTCTTCTCAAAGACAACCATGACATCAGGAAGATGATGTAATGACTTGCAAAAGAATTGGATTTAAGTGAAGCAGAACTGTGCAAAGTCCAATTTATTTACTCTACTATACTTAGGTTTTATATAAGAATGTAAATATGTCAAGAATAGAAATTCTTTTTTGTCTTTGTAGTTCCAAAGCTTAACACAGTGCCTAACACTTAGTAGAAGCTTAATCAATGCTTATTGATTGATTGATACAATTTGTAAATAAAAAAATAAATAGTACCTAAGTGCCAGAGGGAGCTGAATTTTCAAATATTTAAAATAAGTGGATTCTACTGATCAGAGAAATGCAAATTAAGACAACGCTACACACCTGTCAGATTGGCTAAGATGACAGGAACAAATAATGATGAATGTTGGAGGGGATGTGGGAAAACTGGGACACTGATACATTGTTGGTGGAGTTGTGAAAGAATCCAGCCATTCTGGAGAGCAATTTGGAACTATGCCCAAAAAGTTATCAAACTGTGCATACCCTTTGACCCAGCATTGCTGTTATTGGGCTTATATCCCAAAGAAATACTAAAGAGTGGAAAGGGACCTGTATGTGCCAAAATGTTTGGGGCAGCCCTCTTTGTAGTGGCCAGAAACTGGAAGATGAATGGATGTCCATCAATTGGAGAATGGTTGGGTAAATTGTGGTATATGAAGGTTATGGAATATTACTGCTCTGTAAGAAATGACCAGCAGGAGGAATACAGAGAGGCTTGGAGAGACTTACTCAACTGATGTTGAGTGAAATGAATAGAACCAGAAGATCTCTGTACACTTCAACAACAATGTTGTATGAAGATGTATTCTGATGGAAGTGGATATCTTCAACATAAAGAAGATCCAACTCACTTCCAGTTGATCAATGATGGACAGAAATAACTACACCCAGAGAAGGAACACTGGGAAGTGAATGTAAATTGTTAGCACTACTGTTTATCTACCCAGGTTACTTATACCTTCGGAATCTAATACTTAATGTGCAACAAGAAAATGGTATTTACACACATATATTGTATCTGGGTTATATTGTAACATATGTAAAATGTATGGGATTGTCTGTCATCGGGGGGAGGGAGTGGAAGGAGAGGGGATAATTTGGAAAAATGAATACAAGGGATAATATTATAAAAAATTACTCATGCATATATACTGTGGAAAAAAATCGAAATAAAATTTTAAAAAATGAGTAGATACAAAAAAAAAAAAAAATAAGTGCATTTGTGGAAAGCACCAGTAAAAGTGAAAGGCTGTGTTGTGTAATGACTGGCTATCTGTCTTCAAAGTTAGTCCTGCCTCTGATATATATTTTCCATATGATACTGGGGTGGTCACTTAGCCTTTGTTTTCCTCATTTTCCCCATCTGTAAAATAGGATTAACAATAGTACCTCCCCACCAGGATTATTACAAGGATCAAATGAGATAATATTTGTAAAATACTTAGCACAGTGCCTGGCACATAGTACTAGATGATGATTATGATAATGACTACATAGCTATATAGCTTTATATGCTGGTATAAGGATATAACTTAAGGTTTACAATATATCTCTACTGAAGTTACATGATATTATCCTAGTAGCTCTAATTGTCATTATTTTGTGATAATGATACTTGTTAGATATGTTTCTCATCCCCATTTGAGCTTTTCTGAAGTCTGACCTTCTTGTCTGCCCTCCAGAGATAAAGGGAAACCCTCACCTGCTCATCAAGTACCACAGTGGATTCTTCACGGATGGCAAATTCCTTTGTTGTCAGCAGAGTTGTAAGGCGGCTCCTGGATGCACCCTCTGGGAGGAATGTAAGGGAGATCCCTTCATTCTATTTCTTTCTAAAGAAACATCATCCTTAATGCCAATCAGTTGCTGAAACATGGAGAGAAAGACTTTTTCCAAATGGTTTGGCTTCATTCTATTTAATCATCATATAGTGAAGAACAAGATTTGGAGTCAAAATCTCCAATTGCTGTATCCGGCATATACTAGATATGATCCTGGGTAAATCATTGAATCCCAGCTTCTTAAACCATGGTCTGTAACCCCATATGGGGGTTCATCACAGAATGTGGGGGTCATGAAATTATGATTTATTATCAGTAAATGTTGGTTTTGTATATCTCATTTATATACCTGCAATCACATAAAAATTTCTCAGGTGAAAAAGGGTTGTGAGTAGAAAACGTACTATAGAGATTTATTTGGAATCTTTGTTGTTAAATGACATTTATGTCTAGCTAATTGTGTCATGATCTTTTTGATTTGCCTAGGGTCACACAGCTAGTAAGTATTAAGTGTCTGAGGCTAGATTTGAATTCAGGTCCTCCTGACTCCAGGGCTGGTACTATATCCACTACCTGCCCTCATGGTTTAAAAAACAAAACAAAACAAAACAATATTATATTTGCTGGAAGTGGGATGGGAGAGACAAATAAAGGTTACATTCTAATGGAGATGACTACATCCTCTCTTCCTGTGTTAACAAGATCTTTGTGCTCACTTTGTAGATTTTTATTTCCTCCTGTTTTGTACTTAGCCTTTCATTAGGGGTGGTTCTCATTAGGAAGATTGTGACTTCTTGGCTATGATCCACATTGTCTGTCCTAACAGCTAGGTTTCCCATAGGCATGGCTCCTGTAGATAAAGAGATTTGTATATTCTTTGAATCAAATATCCTTTTTAAATAATTAAAATAGAACTCAATTGAATTATTAAGTAATTAAAATAGAACTTCAGAATTAATTAGAATAATTATAAAATTATAAAATAATAGAATTAAATAATTAAAATGGAGCTCAATTTATATATACATATAAATTAGGTATCACATTTTTTTAAAAATTGCAATTTAGTTTCAAGCATAAATATGAACTAAAACATCTAATCATATTTATGTGTATATATTGAGAAAGAAAGAGAGACAAAGTCAAAGAAGGGTAGCAGAAAAGTAGAGAAAAAGAAGAGAAAAAGAGAGAGAAAGCTAGGCGGTATAGTGGGTAGAGTGTGGGACTTAAGAATTAGGAAGGCAGAGAGACAAATTCAAATCCTGCATGAGATGCTTGACTTCTTTCATCCTGTTTACTCATCTATAAAATAGAAATTACAGTAAAAACTATCTCATTGGATTGTTGTGATGATCAGTGAGACAATATGTATAAAGAGCTTTGCAAGCCTTAAATACATATATATACATACATATATGCATATGTATGTTTATTCATGTATTTATGCATGATAGAAATATATGAAGTTACATATATAAACAAGTATGTGTATATATTTTATGTATAGTTACCATTTGTATAGCAGTAAGTTTTATATAACTATACATTTTGTCTATTATTTCATATATCCTCATTCATGTACACATATTTGTTGTTTTAGTCATTTTCAGTTGTATCCAATTCTTCAAGATCCATTTATAGTTTTCTTGGCAAAAATACTGGAGTAGTTTGCTGCTTCTTTCTCTAGTTAATTATACAGAGGAAAAAACTGAGGCAAATAGGATCAACTTGCCTAGGATCACATATCTAGTAAGTGTCTGAGGCAAGATTTGAACTCAGGTCTTCATAGCCCTAAGCCTGATACTCTATCCACCGTACCACCTAGCTAACATACATGTACACACATATGCACATTATATATGCCACATATATATACATATAAAAATGTACACATTATACATATATATACACAATTATCATAGAAATATACATATATACAGATATATTTAAATGGTTTCTTTTTAAATCTTATTATATATTTGCTCAACTGAGGTTTTGCTTGAATGCCAAGATAAGAAAGTTAAGAACAGATTTCAAATCATTCAACAGATATTTATTAAGTCCTTACTATGTACCAAGCACTGTGCTAAGGGATACAAAAGTGAAACAAATTGCAGAGTAGAGCTATATAGATCAGTGAAAATGAGAGGTATTAATATTTTCAAAGTTTACATAATTTCACCTTTCCCCAGTCTTTGAATTACCAGTTGCTGATAAATTTTTTAAAAGTTAGAACTTTATCTTAGCATAGTTTTAACAGCTCATAGTCAATAATAGTGAATCATCTCTTATTTAGGCTCATCATTATGTGTTTTCAAGAATTTGACTAATAAGCAATTATTACATTAAGTACCAAGTCTCAGCTAAAGCATTTTTTTCTCTTTATTGAAAATTATATCTTCTCCATGATCCTTGCTTTTCCACAGAGAAACTGAGATTCCTGGCAGTTTTCTAAGATTATAAATTAAAGAGGAAGCCAGAGTAGCAAAACTCTAGTTAACAGACCTGGACTAGGCCAGAGAAAGGGGGGATCTCTCCCCTCTTCATAACTCTTCATGACGTATTGGCTTAGTACCTAGATATACTTTTATAGGCATTAAGGGCCCAGAGTCATTTTGCCATCTGTCCCTCGAGAGAATCTTGGTGTGACCACAGAGATTCTGCCCTCTGGCAGCTACACTACTGAACAACTTTGTGTGAAAGAGTAAAAGCCTGTACAAGAGGAATTGACTTGCTCATTGTTCTTAAAACATGGCCTATATAGCCTACACTTTTGTTTATGTTGATCTCTCTACCTGAAAGGCCCTTTCTATCCAACTCACCTGTCAAAATCTTTTTTTTTTTTAATTTCATTTTTTACTATAGCTTTTTATATACAAAACATATCCATGGGTAATTTTTCAACATTGACCCTTGCAAAACCTTCTATTCCAACTTTTCCCCTCCTTCTCCCCACTCCTTCCCCTAGATGGCAGGTAGTCCCATACATGTTAAATATGGTAAAGTGTATGTTAAATATAATATATGAATACATATTTATAATCTGTCAAAATCTTTGGGACTTTCTTTAGCCATCTAAGCCATATGATTTTTCTAAGTCAAACCAGAGGAGAAAAATTGCTTTTCTTATAATTTCCTCTTTCTTTCAATCAATTGTATTTTCTATTTCATCCAGATCCTGCTTAGTTCTATTAGTATTTCTATTATGGCAGTTATCATATTTGATCTTGAGTTATCTTTATTTATGTCCAAGGACCCTTATATACTTAAAGCATCTACCAAGGTGCTTGAATCCATAAATATTTTATATTATGTGGTAAATGGATAGAGCACTGAGCCTGAAGTTTGGAAAACATAAATTCAAGTCTAACCCTAATAGGTAGTTACTAAGCCATATGTCCTTAGCCATCACTCAGTCTTTAGTTGCCTCAGTTTCCTCAACTATAAATGGGAGTAACAATTAAACCCACCTATCAGAATTATTGTGAGAATCAAATGAGATAATAATTGTAAAGTGCTTCTCACAGATACTGGCACACAGTAGGTATTATAGAAATGTTAGCTGTTAGTATTAATAGAGATTTGTCAAATGATGGAGGCAACTATACACAGAGGCAAAGCAATGAATTTTATAGTCAGTTTAGCTCAAACATTGGCTTTGCTACTTATCCCAAGAGTCACATTGAAAAAGTCATTGTTTTCTCTCAATATCTTCCTTAGTAAAATGAAAGGTTATACTATATAATTTCTAGGAATCCTTTCAGATCTATATGTATGAACAATCAAACAATGAGCAATTATTAAATGCTTATCATATGCCAGTCACTGCACATATTCTTACCTTGGAATTGTAGAGATGACATTCCAAGGGGAAAGACACCATTTACATAAATAGGCCTATTAACATAAATATTATACATACTTATATTTCTGTTTATAACTATTTATAGATATTAATACTTACATAAATAAATTAAAAGGTATTTATATTAATACAATATACATACAAAATGGATGAAAAAAAAAAGCTTAGAAAGACAGAAGAGACTTTTTTGGAGAGACTGGGACAGGTCTCCTCCAGAAGATAGCATTTGAACTTGGTCTTAAAGGGAGTTTGAAATTCTAAAAGGTAGAGTTTTCTCAAAATTTTAGGTTCTTCCAGGACAAGGACAGAGAGACAAGAGTTAGAGTGCTGTGTTAGAAGAATTATAAATGGGTTAATTTTACTTAGTTGTAGAGTTAATGGAAGATAAGGGTTGTTGTTGAGTTGTGTTCAACTATGTGACACCATTTGGGGTTTTCTTAGCAAAGATATCAGATGGTTTATTGTTTTCTTCTCCAGCTTATTTTATTGATAAGGAAACTGAGGTAGACAGGATAAAGTGACTTTCCCGGGGGGCACATAACTAGTAAATGTTGGAGATCAGCTTTGAATTCAAGACTTTATGCCTTTAGCATTAGCACTCTATCCACTGCACTATCTAGCTGCCTTCATGGGAAGGAGTTAAGAGTGAAAAGATGAGAAGGTGGGAAGGGGCCACTTTGTGAACAAATTTAAATGCCAAAGGAGTTTGTTGACTACATATAATAGAAAGGAACTGTAATTTGTTAAAATTTGGAGGGGAAAAACCACATATTTATACGTATCAGGTTTGAAAGCAGGCAACAGCAATATGTAATGCAAAAATAATGTATTGATATTTCAAAAAGCCTTTTTTCTTGTGGCAATTTTAATACTCCCAAATAAGTATGAAAGTTGGTAATCATGTTCGGTAATCTTAAAGCAAGCTATGTATCTTTAGGACCAAAATTTAATCCACTGTTGGAAGTGACAGGTCAAATGTAAAGTGGGTTTAGGTGAGACCTGCTAGACAGTGTTCTCAGTTCTGTGACTGTCATGAAAGTTGGATGTAAACAAAGATTGTGAAGTTTTTTCTTTAGAAAATGGTTTTCTTGAATGTACAAAACTTCTATCATTGCCTGAGTCAATGGGACAATAAATGAAATAGAGAGATATAGTTGTTCAATGTTATGACTCCTGCTCTTTTTAGGCATTATGGTAAATAGTTGTGGGGATTCTTTTAATACTGGGTTTAAAATCCCCAGGTTTAGAGAGGATTATTTGGAAAGCTCATTTTTCTGCTTCATGATGTCTATTGACCTTAGTGTCCTTTGTCATTTCATTTTTTAGATCCAAATCTGCAGGTGACAAGCATCCCTGGGAAATCAATATTCCCCAACATTCCTGATAGACTGGTAAGTCACAATCACTTAAAAAGTTTAAATGCATAATATTATATTTCCCTCTGTTGCATGTTGAAACTTTTTTTTTTAATATTTAGGTGTTTTTTTTTTTTAATTCTGAGTTTTAAATTCTATCCCTCTCCATTTTCCTCCCCCTTCTCTGAGAAACCAAACAATCCAAATATCAGTTATACATGTGCAATCATGTAAAACATTTTCCTATTTTTGTGAAAGAAGCTCAAAGGAAAGAAAGAGGAGAGAAGAATTAGAAGAAGGAGGAGGAGGAGGAGGAGAAGAAGGAAGGGGAGGAGGAGAAAAAGGAGGAGAAGAAAGAGGAGGAAGAGGAAGAGGAGGAAGAGGAGAAAGAGGAAAGGAGGAGAAGAAAGAGAAGGAGAAGGAGGAGGAGGAGAAAAAGGAAGAGAAGAAAGAGGAGGAAGAGGAAGAGGAGGAAGAGGAGGAGGAAAGAAAGAAGCACCCCAGAAAGACCTCATAGAAGAGCTCAAAAAAGGAAGTCAAAGAAAATTTAGGAAAAGAAATGAGTGGTGCAAAAGAATTAAAAAAAAGATTCAACAGCTTTGAAAAAGTAAACTTCTTAAAAAGCAGAAGTGACCAAATGAAGAGGATATGCAAAAAATTCAAAAAGAGTTTCTTTAAAAAAAAAAAAAAAAGTACCATTGATCAAATGGAAGAGGAAGTACAAAAACTAACTTGAGAAAAAAAAATTCCTTAAAAGTTAGAATTTTGCAAGTGGAAACTAATAACTAGATGAGACATCAAGAATCACTCAAACACATTTAAAAGAATGAAAAAATAGAAGAAAATGTAAAATATCTCATGGGAAAAAAAAACTGTCCTGAAAATAGATCCAGGAAAAAAAATGTCAGTTTCATTAGAGTACTAGAAAGCCATACTCAATAGGAGGACCTGGACAACATCTTTCAATACATTTTCAAGGAAAAACGGAAGCAGATGGCAGAGTGGATCAAAAATTAGAATCCTATACTATGTTATTTACAAGAATCATACTTGAAACACACAAAACAAAAGTAAGGAGCTAGAGCAAAATCTATTATGCTTCAGCTGAAGTAAAAAAAAATGGGGTAACAATCCTGATCTCAGGCAAAACAGAAACAAAAATGGACCTAATTAAAAAAGATAAGGAAGGAAACTACATCTTGCTAAAGAGGTACCATAGACAATGAAGTATAATTAATACTAAACACATATGCACCAAGTGCTTAGCATCCAAATTCTTAAAGGACAATGCAGAGGAATTCAAATCCTACTTTTGATACTATTGTTCGACCTTGAAAAATTCATCTAAATTTTTAATTCTTCACTTTCTTTATAAAATGATGGGGATGGACTATAAGATATGACGTCTAAGTTCCCTTCCTGCTTGAGATTTTCAATATTGTAGAATTCTAAAATTTGCCAAGAGGCATTCACTTGATATTTTCACTCCTCATTGCATTCAGGGCTGCCCACACTCTTGCACAGGCTATTTTTCTATATGACCATAGAGAATGTAAGGATCTCTTTTGCAGGAGTCTCAGCCCTCATATTGGCAGCTAGATAGCATAAGTGATAAAGTGCCAGGTCTAGAGTCCAAGACTCATCTTTCTGAGTTCAAATACTATCCTCAGACATTTACTTGCTATGTGAGCCTGGATAAGTAACTTAACCTTATTTGTCTCAGTTTCCTCATTTGCAAAATGAGCTGGAGAAGGAAATGGCAAACCACTTCAGTATATTTGTTTGTCAGGAAAACCCCAAATGGGGGCACAAAAAGTCAAATATGATTTAAAAACTGAACAACAGCTCTTATACCTAAACTCTGGAATGCCATGAAAAACCAAAGGATCAACTCTATATCAATTGTATTACATTAATAGGTGATTATTAATAACTTCTAGACACTAAGAAAATTCCAAAGAGTGGCATGCAGTGGCCTCTGACCTCAAGTTTTTTATTATGTATTAGGAATAGCCATAGTGTCTCTGAGGTTGGAAGCATATAAAGCTTTTTAAAATTTAATTAGGGGATGGGAGACCTGATGAAGAGAACTAGATACAGAGATAGGAGGATATTCAGGAGTGTGCAATGACATAAAAGCCAACTGAGAAGGAAGTTGTCAGCAATGTCAAATGCTGTGGAGAGGCTGAAGAGAGTGAGCACTGAAATGAACTTGTGGATTTGATAATTGGGCAATCACAGTGACCTTGGAGAGTGACGGGGACAGAAAGTATATTGCAAGGCATTGAATAATGAGTAGTTGATAAGAAAGTAGAGTCAGGAAGAGTAAAACATTCAGTAAATTGTCAGTAAAAAAGAATAGAGCTATAGGGATGGGCTCCAGGGTGGAGTTTTTGGTTTCATTGTTTGTAGGATGGGGGAGGAATCAAAATATTAGGCAGAGGGGATGGAGTAAAGTGAAGACAGAAAGACTGAAAATTCCTAGCTAATATGTATAAGAATGATGGTCATTATTTGCATAGTGCTTTTTTAAAAAGTGTTCTTAAATTGTGTTGCACTATTCATGACCCATTTGGCATTTTCTTGGCCAGGATACTATAGTAGTTTGCCACTTCCTTTGCCAGTTCATTTTACAAATGAGGAAACTGGCAAACAGGGTAACATGACTTGCCCAGGCTCACACAACTAGTAAGTATCTGAAGCCAAATTTGAATTTATGAAGAGGAGTCTTCCTGATTCCAGACTCAGTACTCTATCTATTGAATCACCTAACTGCCCTAATAATGCTTTAAGATATATTTACAAAGCAATTTACTTTAATTTTCTCATTCGATCTTCAAAACAACCCTTTAAGGTAAATGCTACAGTTGAGGAAAATGAGGCTTTCCAGAGATTGATTGTGCCTTGCCCATATTTATACAGCTAAAATACAAGAGGCAGATTGGAATTCAGGTCTTCCTATCTCCATGTTCAGCCTCTGATCACACTGCCTCTCTGGATGAGAAAGTGAGAAGCATCTTCTGTTGTAGCAACATAGAACCCTGACAAATAACAGTGGCAGAGCAGGATCTATTAGAAACTTAATATTACTAAAGTTACTCTGAAATAGTAACAGTTTCTAATACTCTATGGAAGCCTTGTGACTTGGGGGAATTGAGATTAAGATATAGGGTACTTTATAGCATTTTCTTGGTTGTAAGGGTCCCAGGGAGGACTCAAACACTGCACAATCAGGAAGTAAACAGGCAATAGAGACTGAGACCCCTGGAAGTGGGTTTCTGTGAGTAAACAGGGAGCACCTCATGGGCAGGAACTCTGGTCACATTGAGATTTGCATGGTTAACAAGAGGAATCTCCTTCTATGACTGGCTGTGTGTGTAACCTCATAGACCCTATTTTTAAGCAGTGGAGACAAAGAAGTAGCTCTTAAGGAGTTCACTAGGAGTCAGCAAGAGGTCAGCTAGGGGCAGGATGTGAATACATAAATCTTGAGCTTGCACAAACTACCATTTATTTAAACCATCATTCTGTGAAATGATGGCCGGAGATCTCTGAAGACCTCACAGGTAAGCTTGGTAAAACTGGTTTAAACACTGCAAAAGACAGTGACTGGAGATTTCTCTGAGGCCCTGGGAATTAGGAGAGACTGGCAGTAGTGAATGCATTCACAGTTGGTCAAAGAAAATAGTTTTGTTCATGGACCCTATTTCTTTCATGTTTCTCATTTTCCTATACTTATCCAAATTCATGATGGTCACTTCTGTAAATGGTTCTGGAAGAAAGATGGGATATTGTCCACGGAAACAAAGCCCAGGTGTTCCCATCTTCATAACATGAACTTCCTCTTAACACCTATTCACCCATTCCATATAATTGAGTCAAGGAAAAATTTTTGAGCCAAGTCAAATGAAGGAGGAGAAAATTTCTTTTGTTAAGAAGCTTACCCTTTTTGTACATGCTCTGATAATGAAGCTTGAAAACCTGCTTTTTTCAAAATGCAAAAATGGAGAATATTTCACAGTGTAGGATTTTTGTCTCCAGTTCCCATTAAGGGATTATTTGGGACTTATATTGAAATTTTTCAGTCATGCAAATCAGCAGCCGGGTAATTTGAATACTGTATGAGTCCATTTTAGTTATTTATTATGGGAATACACCTGGGAGTTGTTTAGAAAAAAATTTTTTGGAAAACATTTTCTCTTCAGGTGCATTCTGAATAGAAAAGGCATTTTGTTAAAGCCAGGGGAAAAAAGCCAGGTCTCTGACCTTTTCATTTATATTTCTCTTCTCTTCAGTGAAATTTTTACTGCTCTGTTTCTTCAGAGAAAGGGGCTCTTACTCTGTATGTGTGTGTGTGTGTGTGTGTGTGTGTGTGTGTGTGTGTGTGTGTGTGTGTAATATATAGCAGTCTGGTGAAATATATGGACTCCTCAGAAGTCATCAGCAAACATTTATTAAGTGTATATTATGTGCAATATATATATATGGTGTAACAGTAGATAGAGTCAGGAAGACAAATTTTCCTGAGTTCAAATTGGACCTCAGACACTAATGAATTATGTGAGTCTGGACAAGTCATTTAACCCTATTTACTTCACTTTTCTCATTTATAAAATGAATTAGAAAAGGAAATGGCAAACTATTCCAATATCTCTGCCAAGAAAACCCCATTTGGGGTCACATAGAATTGGACACAATTGACTCAGATATTTTCTGTAATAAGTTAATTTCCTTCTGTCTTACTAAGCTGAAGATTCCACGAGCAGTTGCTGTTCTTCCACTTCATGGATCATCCCCGAAATCTGTGACAGCAGAATTTGATTCAGAGCTCAGAATTCAGAGTTCTGAGACAGATGCATGTACACGGTAAGTTTCAAATAAAACATCCTGATTGGTGGCAAATAAGACCAGAATAAAAAAAAATTAAAAACCAATTCTGTACTTCCTAGAATAACAGGTAATTATATTCATCATTTAGAAAAGGGTATGATAGATCAATAGAAGTAATAATAATTTTATTTATATAATGATTTATTTATCCTATTTCTTAAGATATTCATAACCCTATGAGATAAGTAATTTTACTATTTCTATCTCATAGATGTAAAGATTGCATT
Source organism: Sminthopsis crassicaudata (assembly GCF_048593235.1). Lineage (NCBI taxonomy): Eukaryota > Metazoa > Chordata > Mammalia > Dasyuromorphia > Dasyuridae > Sminthopsis > Sminthopsis crassicaudata. The sequence continues at coordinate 215,494,665 of NC_133619.1, read as the reverse complement.
GAGGCATTTTCCATGGAGCTGGGACACTTCTACAGAGACCCAGTATTTGGCTCATTGCTTAAGTACTTGCATGACCAGAGGCCCCCATTTAGTTCCTTCATCCTTGTGATAAAGGTCTAGGATAGGAGTGGATGTTATACAGAGATGAAGGCAACTGAGCGGTTATCACTTATCCTCCCACCCCATTCCCTTTAATAAGTTAAATAAAGATGTGAGAAGAAAAGCACCTCCTTTTGCCTCTTTGTTGAACTTTATAAATCAAAGGTCTCTATAAAAAGTTTGGCTTAATGGCTAAACTATTTAAGCCACTCCTCTCTCTGGACTATTCAGTCAGTAACAACTAATGAGGAAGTTTTGATCTGAATTGCTTGAACTGTTTTGATTTGAACCTTTTGACTACACTTTAAGATTTACAAAATTATTTACAGAGATTATTTCATTTTATCTTCACAATAATCCCTTGACCTAGGCAATATTGTACTCTTTGTAGAATTGTAGATCTGAGTGATTTAGTGATTTGCCCATGGTCACAAAGCTAAGAATGACTTCAGGTCCTGTTTTTTTGGTCACTCTCTTATTTCCCTTGGCTGTAGCCTTCCTAAACTCTAGGGTCTTCATAATCCTTATTTAAATATGGGACTCATTTCTCCAAAAATCTTACTCCCATATAATTCTATACCTGTAACCTCTTATCATCTTTATCTGCTTGTAATCTGCTACTACAATCTGCCTTTCTTCTGCTGTTGTACATGAAATAAAATCTCCATAGAATCAATGCTCAAACTGTAGAGTATAAGGAACTTAATCAAAAGCAAATTGATGCATATCATGGGACCATTTCTTCAGAAGCTAATCAGGATCAAACTTATGTCATTCAAGTATGAGACTCCAAACCTGTTGATGGAAATATTACTTCCTCAGAAGACTTAAGGGCAAAGTGAAGGAGGTACTACTGCTAAAATTCCAGTTCTTGGGTTATTCTCAAGCCATATCTTCTTGTTTTAAATTATTAGAATGTAGATGAGCCTTAAAGAACAGATTCTAGAAATATTTATCATAATTCAATAATTTAGAAGATTTTCTTTATAGTTATTTTAGTCAGGATTGACTAGTGAAAAGGTTTTGATCTGAGTCAACCAAAGGAATATAGACTTTGTCATTAAATAAAAACATAATTACTTTTGATAAAGCAAGGACTACTACAAAGACCTACCCCTTTGGAAATTTTAATAAATCAGTCCTTCATATAATAAATATTTATAATAATGATAATACTAACAATTAGCAATTAAGTAGAACTTTAAGGTTTGCAAAGAATTTTACATATGTCATCTGATTGAATCCTCACAATTGTGAGACAGATGTTATAATTATCTTTATTTTACTAATGAGGAAAATAGTCTGAGAGAGATTACGCAGGGTTATACAACTAATAATTATGTGTCAATGGCAGAACATTCAGGTCCATCTTGATTCTTAAATCCATCTTTGTATCCTCTGCTCCACCTACTACCCCACTTTTTAAGGTGGATAGGACTGAATTTGTTTGTAACTTATGTTATGTTTGAAGGGTATGGTGCCAGCTAGAAGTTTTAAAATGAAGTTATGCTTTTTCAGCTTACTTTCAGGTTGGGAAGTAATGTTACCTCTGACATGCCCCTGAGACATGACTGTTGCAAAATCCTGACTCTAAGGACATTCCTCTCCCTTAGAAGTTCTCAGAAAACTGGGAAAGTTTACTAAGAGGTATAACACCCAGAGGTATACTCCATCCTGCAAAAATAGACCTTTCAAAAAAGTTGGTTGATGTATTAATGAATTTAATCAAATTGGCACAGTACTATAGGGAAAGGAGGCCAAAGCCTCAGGTCTTTTTGATACAGTCTTTGAAAAGGAATCAGGTAAACTTTGTTTTTCAGTTCAAGGAATACTAATCAAAAAAAGAAAAAAAAATGGGGAGGGGGGAGGGAGGAATAATTATTGTTGTAATGGCCAAAAGGAGTTTGGCTCATAAGTCAGGTAAAATCACCTTTGTGTTAAACTGCTCCTGAATGATTTTGTTAACCAAGAAAATTAGATAAATAGACCTGATTGTAGAGGAACAGAGAAAATTCTGCTGGCCATGTAGTTAAAGAAACTTAAAATGAGTCTTTTAAAAACATTGCCTATAATTGCAAGAATATATGTCACAATAAAATTTCTAATGTACCATTCAAACAGCAGGAGAATATTAAAAATTTACTTGAAAGCATTAAAATGATGGAAAAGAATACCTAAGTATCCACAGGGAAATTAAGAGATGGTGGGTTGGCAGTCAAGATGGTATATTAAACCAGATCTCCTATAAAAAAAAAAAAAAACAACCAGATGAAACAAATGAAAATACAAACATATACAGGTGCTGAGATGAAATCTGGGGGATTGGATTTTGAAAATTTAATAGGAAATGAGTTTTCAATATAGTGAAGGTTTAATTCTGTTTAGGAAAATGTTCTAGTAGAACACAATTGCAATTTATCAGGGTCTATTAAAAAAAAACAAACAAACGAGGTTAACAATGACTCGTTAGATTCATTGTTCAAACCCAATGAAATATATGTGTTAAGGTATTTTGTAATATTAAACATATGAGAAAATTTAGATTAAAAAAAAATCTTCTCACAAGGCAAATGAGAATTGCATAGAACATGTATTTCTAGAATATGTCCATTTCATTTGCAGAGGTGAAAATGCTGTATCTGGGATCCAGTTAAAGAGACATGTAAAAACTCAGGGTATACCAATGATTTCCTGGTAAGTCAGTTATACTGTTTACTTCTATTTTTCATGAGAAACTGATAGAATCTAAAGCAGACTAGGAAGGTATCTGCAGCAAATAATAAAGACTGAATCCTAGCAAAAGGCAATTAGAAAGTATAATGGATAGAGAACTGGGCTTGGGGTCAGGAATGAAGAACTGGATTTAAATCCAGTTTGGGCCATTTACTAGCTGTGTAACCCTAGGTCTTAGTTTCATCTTTATGTAATGGGGAATATAATAGTTCTTACCTGATAGTTGCTGTGAAGACAAATAAATATTTATAAAGTGCTTTGCAAACTTTAAAGTGCTTTTTAACTTTGATACCTTCTGAAGCCCAGAAAACTTATCAATTAGTCATTAAGTATTTATGAAGCACCTACTACATGGCAGGTACTGGGGATACAAAGAGAAAATTGAAACAGTTTCTGCCTTCAGAACATGTACTGTCTTTAGGGGTTTCCGCCCATATACATACATATAATATATATACATATACATGCAAGCATATAAGTACAAACAAAAAGTACACAACAAAATTTTTGTTATTTGGTCATGTCAGACTCTTTGTGACCCATTTGGGATTTTCTTGCAAAGATACTGGGGTAGTTTTGCTATTTCCTTCTCCAGCTCATTTTACAGATGAGGAAACTGAGGCAAATAGGTTTTAAATGGCTTGCCCAGGATCACACAGCTGATCTGTCTGCGGTCAGATTTGAACTCAAGATTTGAATTTCCTGATTCCAGACCAAGCATTCTGTACACTATGACACCACATAGCTGCCCCAAATAAAGACACTGTGGTTTTTAAGCAGGGAAATATTAATGCTTTCAGAGAATCTCTTTAGTCACTGTTGGAGGATGGATTTGAGAAGGTGAAATTTAAAAGAGGAAAACTATTAAGAGACTATTTCAATAGTTGAACAAAAAGTTGACCATGTATATGGAGAAAAGGAGATCCATTGAGAGAAGCTATTGAGGTTGGATTGATAAAACTTGGTAATTAATTGGCTATAGAGTAAAGGCTGACACAGAGTGAGGAAATAGAGATGATTCTGAGCTTGAAAATCTGAGTGATTGGAAGATAAAGACTTTCCATTTGAAAATTTGTCCAAAGTAAAGAGAGTGAATAATTCCTATCAGCCTATTTACAGTAACAGCTCTAAGACACTAGATTTGAAGTGAGAAAAAACTAAAGTCAAATCCTTCCACAGAAATTTAATATAGAGCTATGTGTTCCTTGACAAATGATTCCAGGCCTCTGGGCCTTTCTTCATCTGTAAAATGAGAAGATTAAAATTTCTGGCCTACAATTCCAATAGACTTGTGATGGAGAGAGCCATCTGCATCCAGAGAGAGGACTATGGGGAATTGAATATGGATCACAACATACTATTTTCACCTTTGTTATTATTGTTGTTTGCTAGCTTGTTTTTTTCTCCTGATTTTTTCCTTTTTAATCTAATTTTTCTTGTGCAGCATGATAAATATGGAAATATGCTTTAAAAAATTACACATGTTTAGCCTTGGATTACTTGCTGTCTAGGGGAAAGAGGTAGGGAGAAGGGAGGGAGAAAAATTTGGAACACAAGGCTTTTCAAGGGTGAATGTTGAAAACTATCTTTGCAAATATTTTGAAAAATAAAAAGCTATTACTTTTTTAAAAAAATCTTTGACTTGTTAAGGCCTTCTAGGGCTAAATCTATGATTGTGGCAAATATTGACATTCTTTCCAGATATCTATAGCATGAGAAAAAGTGTCTCAAAATTGATTTTTTAAAAATCATCTACAAGAATGGCTCTTCACATAGCCAGAGATTTTGCTCAAAACATACAAGTGCTCCTCATGTGCTTCCTTTGTCCTGCTATTTGGAGAAAGCCCAAGAAAACTGGGTTGTTGCCAAGTCTTAGCTATGGCTCATTCACTCAAATGGATCTCAATACAGAAAACCACCAGTTTATTCCTACTATTGTTTACAACTTCCTCAGGGTGAAAAGGGAAAATGGAGTCTTGGATGGGTGAATAAAGGGGGGGGAAATTCAGCTAATGGACATTTGTCCTTCCTCTGGACTTTTTCTGTATGATATTTCTCCTCTTCCACAGGGGAGACCCAGGATCAAGTTCGTCTGAGGAAGAGGAAAGCCTTAACAGCTATGAGTAAGTGGGTAGACTTTTTTATTTCACTTTATTGGAAGGGGTCTGAGTTTTTTTTTGTTCTTCTTTATATATAATAAAAATGGGGGAATGGTAAAAACGATGTCCTAGTCCTGGGAACATGCCAAGGATGTTGTATGAGGCTACTTCTGGAAGTCAGTCAGTTAGCCAGAATTTATTGAACATCTTCTATGTGCCAAGCATTGTGCTATACCCTAGAAATATAAATGATAAAGTGAAATGAAAGGGTCCAGCAGCTGGTTCCCCTCTGCAAAACCCCAAGGTTTTGACTCCTTGGTTTCCATTGTTGATTCATCATCCCATATCACTCTCTCTAATTGTGGATTGTATGTCAAAGCTCAGCCCTGAGTCTCTTCTTCACTCTATAGATTTTCTGACCTGGCAACTTCATTACATCTAAAGAGTTTAATTATCATCCTTATCATGACTTACCAATGAATTTTTCTATTTCCTAATTTCTTTTTATGAGTCATGACTCACCAATCTTTGTCATTTTCCTTCTCATTTCATTTCTCTAATTTCTGTCCTGAACTCCAATCTCACATCACAAACTACTTGGCTCATAGTAGATTCTATATAAATGCTTATTCTTTCCCTGTTAGGCATTTTGAATTACAGTTCCCAAGTTTTTAACCTTGGCATTATCAGGGATTCCATATTTTCCTTCACAAAGCACATCTAGTCAGCTGCCAGATTTTATTATTACTGCCTTTAAAACATCTCAAATAGAGCAGTAATGAACTGAACCAGCTATATATACCCGGCAAAAGAACTCTGGGAGATAACTATGAACCACTACATAGAATTCCCAATCTCTTTATTTTTGTCCACTTGCATTTTTGATTTCCTTCAAAGGCTAAATGTACACTATTTCAAAGTCCGATTCTTTTTGTATAGCAAAACAACTGTTTGGACATGTATACATATATTGTATGTAACTTATACTTATATTTAACATGTATTGGTCAACCTGCCATCTGGGGGGGGGGGGAGGAGGGGAAAAATTAGAACAAAAGGTTTGGCAATTGTCAGTGCTGTAAAATTACCCATGCATATATCTGGTAAATAAAAACTATAATAAAAAAAATCTCAGATCTGTTCTCTCTGTTTATAAAACCACCATCTTAGTTCTGAACTTCTCTCATGTCAACCAATTACTGAAATAATGTCTTAACCAATCTCCCTGCTTGGAGTCTCTAATCCAATCTACCTAAAAACTGCCTAAATGATTTTTCTAAAGGGCAGGTCTGACCATTTTACTACTTTAGTAAAAAAACTCCAGTGGCTTCTCTGTTGAACCTCCCGGACATTAAATTTATCTCATTCTTTTATACTTTCTATTTTTGCATAAGTTTTTATGACATAATCATTAGTTTATGTATACTGGGTGTATATGTACAAAACTCTTTTAACACTGTGGGGCTGGATCAAGAAAGTCTAGTCACTACCTAATTTGGATTACTGCATTAGAATTTCTATCTCCAGACTTGATATTTGGAGGCTGGCTGAATTCTATGCCTGGAATGTTCTCTCTTCTCACTTTGACTTCTGGGATTCACTGGTCCTTGAAGACTTAGATCAAACACAGTTGTAGAAAAGGTTGGGAAAGAGAATCTCCTCCTCTTTTCCTTACCCTTTCCTTAATGCATTACTTCTAAAATTTCCTTTCAAATCCAAGATTTCCTTTGTGTGTGTATACTCACAACTTGTATGGACAAATTTACATAGTTATTTACATTTACCCCCATTAGAACATTAGCACCTTGAATGGAGGGACTCACAGCCTTCAATTTTTGCCATTCTTTATATCTCTAGTACTTAGCACTGTGCCTGGAACAGACCAAGAACTTCATCATTATTTATTGACTGGCCTAACTAAATCCAGAGTACCACAGAACTTTAGTGAGAAATGTCTTGTAGTGTTTTAAGGAAAAAAATTGCCTTAATGTCTTCTATGTCTCTGTCTCTCTTCCTCCATCCCTTCCCCTCTTAGTCCTTCCCTCCATTCTTCCTTTCTTCTCTCCCTTCCCCTCCTCCCCTTCTCTCTGTTTCTTTGTTTTTCTCTGTATGTGTCTCTGTCTCTGTCTGTCTCAGTCTGTCTTTCTCTGTGTGTGTCTCTGTATCTGTCTCTCTCTGTCTCTCTCTCTCTCTCCCCCCTCTCTTATTTTTGTGGCAAACACAGTATCTATACAATAAAGAGATAATCTTTTTGTCAGGGTGACATTGAGAAATAGTCTATGTATTTTGTACCTAGAATTAGTGTCCCTCTGTTCTAGGTGTTACCTAACTCTTAACAGAAGACTCCACAATCCTAATGCATAGAAAAACAAAAACAATTACATAGTGATTTCTGCATTGGATTGAGAGTTGAATTATGAAGGCCTCTAAAGTGATCTTAATCATGTCACTTAACCTCTCTAAGATTCAGTTTCCTCACTTGTAAAATGAGAATTTGGAATTCTCTCCATCCTAAAGCTTTGATGTTGTGATGAACTGATCTTGAGAATCTTTTCTAGTTCTAGATTAATGACTTTCAATCTAGGATTAGAACTAAATGTTTTTTGGGATACCTTCCAATGCTCTTTAGCTAATAAAAACAGCTAGCATTTATGCCTATTATTTTTAATAATAGCTTTTTATTTTCAAAACACATACAAAGATAGTTTTCAACATTTACCCTTGCAAAATCTTGTGTTCCAATTTTTTTTCCCTCTCTTCCCCCCACTCTTCCCTACATTCATCTTTGTGAAATCTTGTGTTCCAAATGTTTTCCCTCTCTTCCTCCCCACCACTCTCCTCTAGACAGCAAGTAATCCAATTCTCATGTGTAATTCTTCTATATATATTTCTACATTTATCATGATGCACAACAAAAATTAAATCAAAAAGGGAAAAATGAGAAAGGGAAAAAAAAGCAAGCAAACAACAGCAAAATAGGTGAGAATACTATGTGGTGATTCACATTCAGGACTCATATTCCTCTTTCTGGCTACAGATGACTCTCTCCATCATAAATCTATTGGAATTGTATACCTATTATTTGTAAGGCATTACAAAACACTTTTCCTATATACTGTCTCATTTGAGCAAAATAATTTTTTGAGGTAAGTACTATAACATTCCCATTGTATACATGAGAAAACTGAGGTTGAGAGAGGTTGAGTGATTTAGTCAGTGTCACATAGCTAGTGAGTGTCTTGAGGTAGAATTTGAATTCAGGTCTTCCTGACTTTAAATCTAATAGTCTACCACTTTAATAGACACTTTGCTAAATCCTTTTCAATTGGACAATAAAATCTTATGATTAGCTGAATAAAACCTAATAAGTCTACCTAATATAATATATTATAGAAAAGACACAAGGTAATGGCTCACATTCTACCTATAGAGACAAAAAAAGACAGAATTTATTCAGACCCCTAAGAACCATCAAAGAAACAGAACTCTAAAAAATATTAAAAAGGCTTCTTGACCCAAGGAAATTTTTTTTCATCTTTCTTTATTAAGATTTCTAATTATTTTTTGCACAAATGTTGTGTGTGTTTGCAGTCTTCCTCTTAAGTCAATTGTGAAGGATAGCTCTAAGCAAAATTGTGTAGGAATCCTTTCATGGATTCCTCTTTTTGAACCTTTTTTTCATTTGTAAGTCTAGTATTGGCTCCATATCAAACAAGCAAAAATAAAGGCAAAACACTCTGCTTTGAGGAACATTTCTTTCTTACAAAGGTATAAATAATTAAAGAGGCTCAATATGAGATGGAAAATTACATTAAAGCAGAAGGCAAAGACTTTAATCAAAGGAATAAGTCTTTGTAGATTTTTCAGATATCAGGCTCCTGAGTGGGAAAATAATTTTATTTCCAAGGGGGTCTTTCCCAGAACTTCTGAAAAGAGAGATCAGTCCATCTTCTATTGATCCTTTAAATGGCTCAATGACCCTAAGCCTGATAACTTTCCTTGTATTATAGCCTTGTCATTTACTAGGTAAGTTGATGGGAAAGAGGAAGGTGGGTTGAAGGAGGGGAGGCCCATTCTCTAAAGAAATTGAATCTGATTTCCATAGCAGGTAGAAAATTGGAGATGTTTAGAGAAGAACATCTGTGGTAAACTCCTTATAGCTCCTCATGAAATGATTTTATCAACAATATGAGGGACATTTTGCTGGTATGGCTTCAGTAGCAACTTTCCTCCTACAATAATGGAGATTAAATGATACAAGGTCCTTGTATGGTTCCAATCTTGAAGAATTTTGCCCCAGGGCATCTAGATGGCACAGTGGATAGAATACTAGCTCTGAAGTTAGGAGGGTCCTAGTTCAAATCCAATCTCAAACATTTAGTAGCTGTATGACTTGTCACTTAATTCCAATTGCCTCCCCCCAAAAAATCTGTCCTATTTCCCTGTCTCCTCTGGATCATAGCCTAGGGTCTTTGTTTCTTTGGGAGTAGACCACTGAAAGAAAATATCAAAAATGGTAAAAATTGAGTCTCTAAAAAGTTATAAAGTATCCTTTCATATACAGCTTCTTCTCACTCCCACCCCATTAAGACTCCTGTCTACCAGGGCTTTTCCTTTTACTCTTTCTCCTAAAGATTCCTATCTGATACTTAGTTATCAGGAAGATTTTAAGGTCATGGATTTAGCTCTGGAGGAGACCTCAAAGGTCATCAAATCTGATTTTTTCTTTTTATCAATGAAGAAATTGAAATTTATATATTATCCACCCCATCCTAAACATCTGTTAGATATGATATCCAGTTTCTTAGGGGGAAAAACATTGTTAATGAATATTCTACAAAATGTATCTCAATCAGGTTTTGTTTTGTTTTGTTAGAAACATGAAGCAGAATGATTTGGGATCTGACTCTTCTGTATATTAGACAATCTTATTTATATTTTCTCTCTGTGTCTCTCTCTTTTTGTCTCTATTTCTTTCTTTCTTCTCTTGGTATGTGTACATATATGTACATATATTGTATATATGTATTTATAATACACATTGAATATGTGTATTAGTATATAGTATATATGTGTATATGTAGAGGTAGATAGAGAGATAGATTCATTCTGCAAGACCTCATTGGCTTTATAGAATTACAGAATTTTACAACTTTAGAGATAGAAGACCTCCCCATCTCGGTCAAGTTTTACATATAAAGAAACTGAGCAACACATAAGTTAAGTTAAGTGATCCTTAATATCAGTGCATGATCTTTTCTGCTGCAGCTGGTTCGCAGGTGATATCTCAAGAGCCCAGTCTGAACAATTACTGAGACAAAAGGTATTGTGAAACAGCTATACTCTTTTTTTAAAATATCCATGCTATGTTTTTTTTTTCCTCTGAGAATTAGAGGGTATATGTTAATTATATTTGCACGACAACTGATGAATTGATTAAATATAGTTAATTCATGGATGTTAAGGTTGATTAATTAAATATACATATTTGGAGCACCTGTCATATGTAAGTCAACGTGTTGCACTTAAGGAAAATGTGTTGTTCCTACCCTGCAGAGGGTTAGGCTTTAATTTCAACAAGTGGAGATTACAGAAAGGCACTTTTCAGGTTGAAGTAACAGAATAAGTCATGCTTGTAAGGTAAGGCATGAAGGAACATCTATAAAATGAATAAAGTCTTGTTTGATTTGATTTTGGGTTTATGAAGTTGGATAATAAATAATGCTGGATATTTATCACTGAGGGCCTTGAGTCCCAGAACAAGGAGTCTGGACTCTAGTTTATAATAAGGAAAAGGGAAATCATAAAAGATGTATATGTCATAAGCAGCATCAGGACACAGGCTTCTTGAAATCAAGGCCAACTTTACTAGCCTACTCTCATACTGACACTGAAGCTTAATGGGTTAGAAATAAAACAAACATATCATATCTTTTGGAGGTTTTACAAAACTAATGAACCTAAGTAGTTGGATAGGTTTTTGTTGGGTCTTTTATTTTAAAATGTTTTTCATTCCTGTGGGGTGAAAGAAGCAGGATGGAGTAATGAACAATATCATGGGCTTTGAGACAAGATATCCTGACTTAGTAGCTACTTAACCCGTCGGAGGAATTGTTTTTCTAAGGCTATAGCTCATAAGTCCCTACTAGTATGTTTCCCTATGATTATTATTTGAAATAGATTATTCAAACTCTACATTGATATTTATTAGTTTTTGTGTCCATAGACATGCTATTAGTTTTTGTGTCCATAGACATGCTATTTTACTCCCCTGAGTCTTAATTTTCTCATCTGTAAAATCAGTACAATAATAACTGAAGTAATTATTTCACAGGCTTATGGGAATATGGTAAATCAAGTGATTTTCATAATAGGCAGGCTTAAACCATGTTGCTCATCTGCACAAAAAGTCCCCTGGCTCCCTCTTTTACTTCTAAAATATAGTACAAACTCTCCTACTAAACATTTAAAACCTATCACAATTTGGTTTCAGGATAATTTTCTAGCCTTACTATACATTACTCTCTTTTACACATTCTATGGTCTGGTTAAACTAGCCCATTTTCCTTTTACACGAGGCTTCTCCTGATCTCCCTGCTATTAATATTATCCCTCTCTCCCAAATTACCTTGTGTTGCATAGGCTTTGGTGCTTATTCTCCCATCATCACATATATTGTCAGGGGTTTAGATAGAAAATTTCTACTACCCAGCCGCTGAATGTTCAAGTGCTTGGGTTCTAAATTACCTTGATATTTTATACAGAACTACCAAGTTATCTTAAACAATCCAAAAAAAATTTATCCAATGATTTTCAAGGACTTTTAAATTGGTCAAATATTTTCAAATTGATAAAACTGATCAAAGTCTTATTTAGTTTGATCCATGTGATGTGCTAGGGTCTTCATTAGCTACTTTAAGTGGGATAGGGTAATTTGGTTAGTTGTTTCAATCAACTTTCATTTGTTTCTCCACCAAAATAAAACAAAAATATCATACCTTTAGGAGGTTTTACAAAACTTGCAGACCAAAATAAACCTAAATAGCTTATTTTTATTGACAGAAAATAAATTCCTTGAAGCTAGGGACTATTTTGTTTCTGTCTTTATGTGCCTAGTACCCATCATAATGCCAGGCCTATCCCGGGCTCTTAATTAATGCTTATTGATAACTTTATTGATTGAGTGAATGAATGACTGTTTTAAATGTGGGACATGTTCCCTCTCAATGCCTCAGACAAGGTAATAAATGATGAATGAGTTGCTAATCCACATATTTCCCCACACTGATGAAAAAAGTACAAGATAAATAGGATTAACAGATAAGTAGACTGGAAAAACCAGAGCACACCCTATAGGTATATAAAGTGAGCCCTGAAGAACAAGAGGAACTTTGGAAAGCCATCTGTACAAAATGTTCTATATGTAACTTTCAAATATATCTTTTGGGGCCACTAACAGGAACATTTTAGTCCATCCCATTTCATATCTTCTAAGCAATAGCTGAAAAATAGTTTTTTGAAAGTGACAATTTCCCTTATTATCCTTGAGCATTTTCCTTCTCTTTTTTAGGGAAAAGAAGGAGCATTTATGGTTCGGAACTCAAGCCAAGCAGGACGATATACAGTATCCTTATTTAGTATGGCCCTAAAGTAAGTATGAGGATTATCTATTTGTGTGTGGTGTGTGTGTGTGTGTGTGTTTTATTTGCATATGTAGCTCTTTCATGAAATTCTCTTATTAATCATCATCAGTGGAGTGAATTTTTTTCTGTTGCAACAGGTATGATGTTTCACAAATAATTTAGGACTTGGGTAAGAGGTGCTTTCCTTTCTCATGCAAGATTTTTGATTTTATGCTCATTTGGATGTGGAAATAAGTCAAGTTGCCATGCTGTGGGTCTTTTACCCTCTCCCATCAATGTTTTCTCCTCTATTCAGTACTAAGCCTGTACAGTTAGTCCCCAGGGTCTATACTTACATAACATGAGAGAAAGTCTTCAATTATCTTGGAAAGCAATTGTTTGATATCAAACACCTACTACCTGTGTTGTCCTGGACATGCTGTTTGCCTCAGTTTCATTTAAGCTAAAGAAGAAAATAGCAAAGAAAACCCCAATGGGATCATAAAGAGTCGGACAAAACTGACTGGTCAACAACAACAAAAACATTATGTTACTAGAACATCAGGGTGAGAGTTTGACCAAACAATTGCTTTCCAGTTTAGATTATTGATTTTCAACCATTTTAGAAATATGAAACCCTATCCTTGTTTATTTGTTTTTCTCAGTTCTTCCCCGCCCCCCATCCCTTATTCTCAATTACAATGTCTTATATGGTATACACTTATTTTTGGAATTAAAATTAATTCAAATTAATTGTGTTCTGAGAATTTTTAAAAACATGTAAAGTCCTCCTTAAGAATACCCATAGATGTTACAAATGCAGAGCTCTATACTTCTCCTCAAATGCCAGGTAGAAGCCAACTCTCTTGGTCTATCTATCAACTTGTATGTTGCATATCTGACTGTTTAACAATTTATACTTGGCACAAAAAGAAAGGAAGATTTTTTTTTAAAGTTAAGAATTTGCTCACTTGCATTTTCTTCATAGCTTTGGAGGTTGTTGTTGCTGTTGTTTCCCCTGTTTTCTCGAAGAGGACAATGGCATCAGAAAGGTGATACTATGGCATGGAAGTGAATTGGTTTTAAATGACCTCAGAAAGATGTACAAAGTCAGTAGCCTCACTTTCCCCCTGTGGAGTCATTTGGGTCCAGTGGACAGACATAGATCAGTAAGTCTGGAGATGGATCTATGCACTTGGAGACCTTGGCTCTTTTAAACTAAGTTTGTCAACAGGTTTTAGTTTGAGGCAATACCCATTCAATGATTAAGACTAATTAAGAAATTAAGGGGAAAAATGGCCTCTTTTTTCCAGTTAAAAAAAATTCTATTTACATTCACTCTGAACCAATCAGTCCCCAAATACTAAATATATTAAAGATGGCCCTGATTGGTAGGAAGTTGCACAGCACAGTCAAAAGAATACTAAACTGAAGGGACAGAGCCAAGTTGGCAGAGAGGACATGTGTCATTCTGAGTTCCTCTTCTACCCTACTATTTACAAAATTCAGCCTCTAAATTAGTGCTGGACTGTCAGAACCCATGAATATGGGGAGGACAACACATTACTAACAGAAGATAATCTTGAAGATCACTAGAAAAGGTTTGTTTTGGTTGGGCATGGGCATGGGAGGAGGCCAAGTAGGCTCAGGTATGCAAGCAGGCAGAGCACAGAGGACAGCTCAAACTAAGCAGACTAGCAGTGGGGTATGTCTCCATAGGTGGAAAATTTGCCAAAAGGACTCTACCACAATGTTGGGTACTCTGCCCTGCCAGCAAGCCAGCAAATCAGCAGAGAAATTATAAAACTTTCAACATAAACAGAGAATATAAAGAGTGTACTCCAAAGCTCCAGAGTCTCACAGGACCTGGCCACACCCACCCAGCACCAGGAGTGATTCAGCACAATTGCAGTCACAGTGCAACCACTGCCTTTCCACTGCTGCTTCACTGCCAATTCCTGTCCGTTGAGGAAGCTTGTTAAATTGTCATTATCCCAAAAGCAGACTGCAGCCTTTTTTTTCCTTTCTTTTTCTTTTTTTTTGTTAAAATGAGTAAAAAGGCAAAGCAGGCTCTAACTATAGATAGCTTCTATAGTGAAAGAGAGCAGATTTCATACCCTAGGTAGACTAAAAGCAGACTGTCTCTAGATGAAACCCCAAAGAGGGATATGATCTTGTCCTCACCATACAAGGCTGTCATAGAAGAAATTAAAAAGGATCTTAAAAGAGAGCTAGAAAAAGAATGGGGAAAGGAAAGGAAAACTTTCCAAGAGGTCTGGATAAAGCATATAACTCATTAAAAGATAGAATGGAAAAAGAAAACAACTCCCTGAAAAACAGAATTTGTGAATTGGAAAAAGAAAATAACTCCTTAAAAAAATTGGTGAACAAAACAACTCATTTAAAAACTCCATTGGACAAATACAAAAAGAAATTTAAAAAGTAAATGAAAATAATTCATTAAAAATCAGAACTGAACAAATGGAAATTAATGACTCAAGGAGACATCAATAATCAGTCAAGCAAAACCAAAGAAAAATGAAAAAATGTTAAATATCTACTTGGGAAAACAACAGACCTGGAAAATATATCTAGAAGAGATAATCTAAGGATTATTGGGCTCCCTGAAAATTATGATGAAAAAAAGAGCCTAGACATTATTTTACAAGAAATCATCAAAGAGAACTGCTCAGATGTCATAGAATCAGAAGGTAAAATAATCATTGAAAAATTCATCGATCAGATACTGAAAAAGACCCCAAAATTAAAACTCCAAGGAATATTGTAGCTAAATTCCAGAACTATTGGACCAAGGAAAAAATACTACAAGCATCCAGAAAAACAAAAAAACATTTCAAATACCAAGGAGCCACAATAAGAATTACTCAGAATCTAGCAGCATCCACACTAAAGGGCCTGGAATCTGATAGTCCAAAAAAACAAGGAACTTGGAATGCTGCCAAGAATAAATTCCCTAGCTAAACTGAGCATTTTCTTCCAGGGAAGAAGATGGATATTCAATGAAATAGGTAAATTCCATTTATTTCTGATGAAAAAACCAGAGCTAAACAAAAAATTTGACCTCCAAATATAGGACTCAAGAGAAGCATAAAAAGAACTCTTGAGAACTGTATTTCTGGTATGGATATACATAAAGAGTACATGTATAATTTGATTTTACTGTTATAATATAAAAAAGAAACTAGACTTGGAAAGGAGATTGTACCAGAAAAAGGGAAAAGTGGAGGTAAAAAGAGGGAAACAACATCTCATGAAGAGGCAAAGGAAACCTATTATATCTGAGGAAAAGAAGGGAGGGGGATTAACATTGTATGAATCTTACTCTCATCAGATTTGGCTCAAAGAGAAAATATTAGACATATTTTGTTTACATAGAAACTTCTCCCACCTCATTGAAAAGTGGGAGGGGAAAAGCAAAAAGAGAAGGGTTAGGCTAAATAGAAGAGAATACAGAAATAGTAGAGGAAAGGTTTAAGAAAGGGGGAGGGAGGGATTCTAAAGATTGAGGGCTGCATGAGGCAAGTGGTGCTTATAAGTTTAATACTGGGGAGGGAGGTAAGGGGGGAAAGGAAAGAGAAAAGTATAATCTGGGGATAATAAGATGGCAGAAAATATAGAATTAGTAGTTTTAACCATAAATGTGAATGGGATAAACTCTGCCATAAAATGGAAGCAGGTAGCAGACTGGATTAAAAACCAGAATTCTACAATATGTTGTTTACAGGAAACACATTTGAAGCAGGGTGATACATACAGAGTAAAGGTTAAAGGCTGGAGCAGAATCTACTATGCTTCAGATGAAGCCAAAAAAGCAGGAGTAGCCATCCTCATTTCAGATCAAGCAAAAGCAAAAACTGATCTAATTAAAAGAGATAAGGAAGGAAACTATATCTTGCTAAATGGTAGCATAGATAATGAAGCAATATGAATACTAAACATATATGCACCAAGTGGTATAGCATCTAAATTCCTAAAGGAGAAGTTAAGAGAGCTGCAAGAAGAAATAGACAGCAAAATTATAATAGTGGGAGATCTCAACCTTGCACTCTCAGAACTATTTGAATCAAACTACAAAAAATTAAGAAAGAAGTTAAAGAGGTAAATAGAACACTAGAAGTTAGGTATGATAGATCTTTGGAGAAAACTGAATGGAGACAGAAAGGAGTACACTTTCTTCTCAGCAGTTCATGGAACCTATACAAAAATTGACCATATACTAGGACATAAAGATCTCAAATTCAAATGCAGAAAGGCAGAAATTTTGAATGCATCCTTTTCAGATCAAAATTAAATAAAAACTAGATTCAATAAAAAGGCAGAGGAAAATAGACCAAAAAATAATTGGAAACTAAATCTCATCCTAAAGAATGAATAAGTGAAACAGCATATCATAGACACAATAATTTCACTCAAGAGAATTACAATAATGAGACATCATACCAAAATTTGTGGGATGCAGCAAAAGTGGTAATAAAGGGAAATTTTATATCTCTAGAGACTTACTTGCATAAAATAGGGAAAAAGAAGATCAATGACTTAGGCTTGCATCTAAAAAAGCTAGAAAAAGAACAAATTAAAAACCCCCAAACACTAAACTTGAAATTCTAAAAATAAAAGAAGAGATTAATAAAATTGAAAGTAAAAAACTATTTAACTAATAAATAAAACTAATAGTTGGTTTATGAAACAAACAACAAAATAGATAAGCTTTTGGTAAGTTTTATTAGAAAAAGGGAAGAGAAAAATCAAATTGTTAGTCTTAAAAATGAAAAGGGAGAACTTTCCACCAGTGAAGAGGAACTTAGAGCAATAATTAAGAGTTACTTTGCCCAACTTTATGCCAATAAATCTGATAACCTAAATAAAATGTATGAATACCTTCAAAAATATAGGTTGCTCAGATTAACAGAGGAAGAAGTAAATTGCTTAAACAGTCCCATTTTGGAAAAAGAAATAGAACAAGTTATTAATCAAGCCCCTAAGAAAAAATCTCCAGGACCAGATGGATTTACATGTGAATTCTACCAAACATTTAAAGAACAATTAACTCCAATGCTATATAAACTATTAGAAAAAATAGTGAATGAAGGACTCCTACCTAATTCCTTTTATGACATGTCACTGATATAAACCAGGTAGGTTGAAAACAGAGAAAGAAAATTATAGACCAATCTCCCTAATAAATATTGATGCAAAAATCTTAAATAAAATATTAGCAAAAAGATTTCAGAAAATCATCTCCAGGATAAGACACCATGACCAAGTAGGATTTATATCAGGAATGTAGGGCTGGTTCAATATTAGGAAAACTATTAGCATAATTGACTATATCAATAACCAAATTAACAAAAACCATATGATCATCTGAATAGGTACAGAAAAAGCATTAGAAAAACCCCAACCCCCATTCTTATTAAAAACACTAGAGAATATAAGAATAAATGGACTTTTCCTTAAAATAGTCAGTAGCATCTATTAAAACCAGCAGTAAGCATCATATATAATGGTGATAAACTGGAACCATTCCCAGTAAGATCAGGAATGAAACAAGGTTGCCCACTATCACCATTATTATTCAATATTATATTAGAAATGCTAGCTTCTGCAATAAGAGATGAAAAAATATTAAAGGGATTAGAGTAGGTAATGAGGAAACCAAATTATCACTCTTTGCAAATGATATGGTGGTATACTTAGAGAACCCCAGAGAGTCTACTAAAAAATTATTAGAAATAATCCACAACTCTAGCAAAGTTTCAGGATACAAAATAAATTATCAGCATTTTTATACATCACTAACAAAATCTAATAGTGAGATACAAAAATAAATTCCAGTTAAAATAGCTGCCAATCGTATAAAATATTTGGGAATCTATTTGCCAAGGAAAAGTCAGGAGCTATATGGGCAAAACTACAAAACACTTTCCACACAAATAAAGTCAGATCTACCCAATTGGAAAAATATTAAATGCTCTTGGATAGGTTGAGCAAATATTATAAACTAATCTATTTATTTAGTGCTATAGCCTTCAGACTCCCAAGAAACTATTTTAATGATCTAGAAGAAAATAACAAAATTCATCTGGAAGAACAAAAGGTCAAGAATTTCAAGGGAACTAATGAAAAAAAAATCAAATGAAGGTGGCCTAACTTTACCAGATCTAAAATTATATTATAAAGCAGCAGTCACCAAAACCATTTGGAATACTTAGCTGATCAGTAGAATAGGCTAAGTTCAAAGGATAAAACAGTAAATACCTAGTGTTTGACAAACCCAAAGATCCCAGCTTTCACTGTTTGATAAAAGCTACTGGGAAAATTGGAAATTAGTGTGGCAGAAACTAGGCATTGACCCACATTTAACACAGTACACCAAGATAAGGTCAAAATGGGTTCATGATCTGGGCATAAAGAATGAGATTACAAATAAATTAGAAAAACAAAGGATAGTTTACCTCTCAGACCTGTGGGGAGAAAGGAATTTGTGACTAAAAAAGAACTAGAGCTCATTATTGATCAAAAAATAAAAAAAATTTGATTTTATCAAGTCAAAAAGTTTTTGTACGAACAAAACTAATGCAGACAAGATTAGAAGGGAAGTAATAAACTGGGAAAACATTTTTTACAGTCCAATGATAAAGGCCTCATTTCCAAAATATAAAGAGAATTGACTCAAATTCATAAGAAATCAATCTGTTCTCCAATTGATAAGTAGTCAAAGGATATATGAACAGACAATTTTTAGATGAAGAAATTGAAACTATTTCTAGTCATATGGAAAGATGCTCCAAATCATTATTGATCAGAGAAATACAAATTAAGACAACTCTGAGATACCTCTACACATCTCTCAGATTGGCTAAGATGACAGGAAAAGATAATGTCGAATGTTGGAAGGGATGTGGGAAAACTGGGACACTGATACATCATTGGTGGAGTTGTGAATGGATCCAACCATTCTGGAGAGCAATTGGAACTATGCTCAAAAAGTTATCAAACTGTGCATAGGCTTTGACCCAGCAGTTTATTACCGGGCTTATATTATCCCAAAGAAATCTTAAAGAAGGGAAAGGGACCTGTATGTGCAAAAATGTTTGTGGCAGCCCTTTTTGTAATGGCTAGAAACTGGAAATTGAATGGATGCCCATCAATTGGAGAATGGCTGAACAAATTGTGGTATATGAATGTTATGGAATAGTATTGTTCTGTAAGAAATGACCAGCAGGATGATTTCAGAGAGGCCTGGAGAGACTTACATGAACTAATGCTAAGTGAAATGAGCAGAACCAAGAGATCATTATACACTTCAACAACAATACTATATGATAATCAATTCTGATGGTCATGGCTCTCTTCAAATAAGACGATCCAAATTGATTCCAATTGCTCAGTAATGAAGAGAACAAGCTACACCCAGTTAAAGAACTATTGGAAATGTGTGTGGACCACAACACAGCATTTCCACTCTTTCTGTTATTGTCTGCCTGCATTTTTATTTTCCTTCTGAAGTTATTTTCACCTTTCTAAATCCAATTTTTCTTGTGCAGCAATATAAATATGTATACATAAATTGTATTTAACATATACTTTAACATATTTAACATGTATTGGACTACCTGCCATCTAGGGGAGGGGTGGAGAAAAGGAGGGGAACAGAAGGTTTTGCAAAAGCCATTGTTGAAAAATTACCCATGCATAAGTTTTGTAAATAAAAAGTTATAATAAAAGAAAAATGAAAACACACACATACATGCATACACAAGAATACTGAACTGGTTGAGAATCATAGGATCTTGAATTCTAATCCTTATTCTTCAGTTTCCTCATTTGCAAAATGTATATGTATGTAGGAAACTGGTTGAGCTAGATAATCTCAAATGTCCCTCTTGGTTCTGGTTCTATGATTCTCTGATACCAATGAATTCTGAAAGACAAAACTTTTCTTCCCAGAGGTTCACCAGCATCCATGAAATCACTACAAAGAAGAGTCCACAATCATCTAGTCATTCCAGCAAAATACACTAAAAAATTATTACCATATGGGACAGCTAGGTGGTGCAGTGGATAGAGCATCAGCCCTGAATTCAGGAGGACCAAAGTTCAAATCTGGTCTAAGACACTTAACACTTCTTAGCTGTGTGAACCTGGGCAAGTCACTTAACCCCAGCCTCAAAAAAAAAAAAAAAAATTACCATAACCTTTAAAGCACACAGTATAAGTAGTAGCAATTATTAACCAATTATTAACCAAAGCCTTTATTATTCAGAGGAAAAATGCTTTCAGGCCAACTCAAATGTAACCAAGATATTTAATTGGTATTAGCATTATAATTAAATAAGATTCTACTCTAGATTTTAAAATGATACAAATATATTGAAAAGCATGTAAAGAAAAACTCTATATTGTGTAATTCTGGCTAGGTGATAGATATCCATAAAAAACATGAAATTTAAAAACTAAACTCATCTAAATGAGCTCCTTAATCACATATCTAATTAAATTTTAATTAGTGAACAAAATCTAACACCTTTTGCTTTCTTTTTCAGTGATAAAAAAGGAGCTGTAAAACATTATCATGTGCACACAAATGCTGAAAACAAATTGTACTTAGCAGAAAATTATTGTTTTGATTCGATCCCTAAGCTTATTTATTATCATCAACACAATTCAGCAGGTAATTCCCCTAAGTTTCTTTTCTTTTCTTGATGACTAGATATTTTCTTGGGTCCTGTTCCAAATATTGTTTTTTTGTGAAAGCAAAGGAGAAGGAAAAGATTCCTTTGATCCACTGAGATTTGACTGTATTTTGTATATTTTGCAGTGGGTTCTCTAATTGCGCAATAGAGAACACAGCTGAGTTAAAGTAGGCTCATTATATATTCATTTGGCACCTTTTATATAACATGACAGTTTGAAGTTTTGGCTGGGTTAATGGTCCAGCTATAAATCTAAATTCAGGTGACAAACCATGGAAATTCTCTTTCCTTTCATGATGTATGAGTTATCACCAAATATCAAAATGAAATGAAAATCAATATTCATATGTAGAATATTTTTCATAAAACATTTCAATTAATAATATGGATTATTATTGTTATAATCTAATCTCAGCATTACTTGGAAGTATTATAGCTAAATTTCTTCCTTCCCAGAACCTATTCCTTATCTAAACTTGAGTTTTATTGAGGACTTTCCGTCTTTACATTAACCTAAGTACACAAACTTGGGATCCTTTTTGTTCCATGTCTCTCTCTTTACTTATAATCTTTTATTTGCCAAGTGTTATTGATTCTATTTCCAGAACATTGCTTGTGTCTTTCATTTTCTTTCTACTCATACAATTCTATCTTAATTCAGGCTCACAAGATCTCTTCCTCAGACTTTTGCATTAGGGTCCTAATTGGTCTTCTTGCCTCTAGTCTTTATCCTCTCTAATTTAGTCTTCACATCTGTCAGTTATATTTCTAAAATGCTGAGATAGTTGTTTAACACCCCCATCTTCCTTACTTATCCATAGTTTAAAAAAATCTTCAGTGTTTCTCTATTGCCTCTAGAATAAAATATAAAATCCTTATCTTGACCTTGAAAACCTCTCCCAATCTGGCTCCCACTTATCTACTTTCTAGCCTTATTTCACCTTACTTTCCTTCATATATTTTCTCTTTCAGTCAAATTCTTCTTTTAGATGTTTCCAACATGAAACATTCCCTCTCCAGACTTTTACCTTTTCACAAGTCATTTCCTATGTTGTGGAATACATTTCTTCCTAACTACCCTGCAATTCCTTGTTTTCCTCAAAACACAACTCAGGTGCCACCTCCTATATGAAATCATTTCTGCTCCTCTTATCTATTAGAGTTCTTTTCCATGTGAAATGATGTTATATAACATTACATGCACCCTGCATTTACTTAGTGGTTTACTTGTTGTATTTCCCCCAGTAGAATAGAAACTTCTTCAGGATTTACAATATATCTCATCTCAAAGGATCATAAGTTCTAACAGTACTTAAATTTCATACCATAAGTATAGACAAAACATCGGATTTCTTCAAATACAGAATCACTACATTCTATTTATTATTTGCCTGAATTATTTGCTTTTTCCTTCTACTATTTACTAAGATACTAAAAAGCTAAAATGAGTACTTTGATTATTCTCTTATTATTGCAGGCATGATTACAAGGCTTCGACATCCAGTATCTACCAAAGCCAATAAGGTCCCATTCACAGCATCCTTGGGAAGTGGTATGTCATTTGCTTTTAATTTTCTAAACTATTTTATTCATAATATTAAGATTTCCTTTCTTTTAAGTAGGTAAATATGATTATATTCATGGAAAGAAATGGATTGGTAGGAAATAACCTCTAGATAGACAGCAGAGTAAATCTGTAGTGCTAATATATCCATTTTTTTCTTTTGCTTTTTAATGTTTCCCTTATCTCAGCCTCTCGGTGAAATTGACAGTTTTCCCTCTTATCAATACTAGTCCTCTGTTGAAAGTTGAGTACCTTCTCTTTTTTCTGTTTCCTTCTGTTTACCCCAGCAAATACCAGAAGACCAGTTTCAAAACGAAATCAGAAAGCAGGTGAAATTGTTTCATAGGAGTGTCTAACTTTACGACGACTTTAAATTGTCATGTCACTAGCTTTTAAAGGACATTATCTAATAGAAATTTGCCATATTTTCTCTATGTTACCATGTACCTGCAGTATATTTTAAAGCAAATCATAAGATTATTAGAGTCCCATGTCTTCATATTTTTGCCAGATTACTAAAGAAATTTGTTTTGGTCTTCTAGGAATTTGGGAGCTAAAGCGAGAAGATATTACTCTTTTGGAAGAACTGGGATGTGGACAGTTTGGAGTGGTGCATCTGGGAAAATGGAAGGGGGAGTATGATGTTGCCATTAAAATGATTAAGGAAGGTTCCATGTCAGAAGACGAATTCATACAGGAGGCCCATACCATGATGTAAGTTCTATTGTTTTACTTAAGAGACCTTCGGCCTACACTGGAAAAGGAAATCATATTAATTCCCTATTGGATACTGTATTTTTTTAAAACTTGAGTAGATTTTCCTCTTTCCCCACCCCATTGAAAAAATAATTTCCATACTATTTGTACAGAAAAAAACGAGATAAACTAATCTCAGAGTTGCAAGGAGCTTTTGGTCACTTTATCCAACTTGTATCTGATCCGGAGTTCCCTTGACATCATTCACATAGCAGTTAAATAGTCTTTTGAAGGAGACCAACCTTGGGTTGACTTTTATTGTTTGTAGACATGCTCTTACATTGAGCAAAAATCTATCTCTGTGACTTCTACCTATTTCTTTGAGTTCTCTAGGGCCAAATAGAGTCCCTTTTCTATAAATATCCCTTCAACTATTTTATTATAATATGTCCCTCCTTTGTCTTCTCTTTTCCCTAACCATTGAATTGTTTCTTACCAGATCTAGCCCAACCTCTTAGTTAGTTAAGAACTTTTTTGACATTGCTGACCAATGTATTAGCTACCTGTGTGCTCTGAGTCATCTGCAGATATGTTAAACATGCCATCTAGACCATCATCTAAGCCAGTGATAAAAAGTGTTTAACAAAAGAGATAGCTCTGGGATGCTATAATAGAGAACCATCTCCCTCTGACTTTTTTTTTTCTTTCTGACCTCTCTCTCTTAATTGGTAAAAATCCATGTAAGTATTTGAGGCATTTCAATGATGCATTTGTCTCTTAGATCTTCAGAACCTTGGACAGGCACAGTAAGTTGGGAGAAAAAAAATTGCTATAACATATTTTGCAAACAACCTTCAGGATCATAGATTCACAACAGCAATATCATATCAACATATAAGTCTAAATGCTCTTTACAAAATTAAAATTATCAGATTTTCCAGTCCTAAAAGACTTATTAATCACTTTTTAGTAACATAGCAGAGCTGCTATGTTAATAGACATTATAAGTGAATGAGATATCAGAAAATCATGAAAGGAG
This sequence comes from Sminthopsis crassicaudata, assembly GCF_048593235.1. NCBI lineage: Eukaryota > Metazoa > Chordata > Mammalia > Dasyuromorphia > Dasyuridae > Sminthopsis > Sminthopsis crassicaudata. The sequence goes on along the minus strand of NC_133619.1, from coordinate 215,470,096 downwards.
AGATGTCTTTAGCATTCCACAAATGAGACATAAACTGCTTTGACTGGATGATAACAGGGTCAACCAGATATAACCTCAACATTAATGGAATGCTTACTGTATTCAAAACAGAGATCCAATCCAATCCAATAAGACTTCTCCGCCCTGGGCTTCCCTGCCCTGCACCTGCACTGGCTGCACCCCACCCTACCTGATTGAGACAGACCTTTCCTGAAGTCCTTCCAAGATATCTTCTGCTATTAGTTTATTACACTCCAAATATTTGTGGATTCTGTCACTCCAAATCCATCTGGAGGCTCAATCTGGTGTTAATTCTGAGGGAAGCCAGGAAGAAGTCAGGCAAAGAACTGTCTACTCTGTATCATCTTGGCTGTCACACATACACACATACACACACACACACACACACACACACACACACACTCACAAAGTGATGAGTTTCTAAAAAAAGATTCCACAGGACTGTCAGCAAAGTGCAAAAGAAAGTACTCTAAGAAGTAAGAATACCAACATCCAAATCCTACTTCTAACATTTATCTCTGTGATCTCTGTGATCTTTTAGTAAATTACTTAACTTTAACAGTTCTCTCATCTGCAAAATGAGCATTTTGACTTTTGAAGTCTCCTCTAGTTAGAACTGTCATTCTATCTATCTATCCATCCATCTATTCATTCATTCATTTATCTTTTCATTCACTCATGTATAAACCATATATAGTATAAACTATGTAAATGGACAACCATTTACATAGGCTGTATTTAAACTGAGGTCTTCCTGACTCCAGGTCCTGTACTACTCACCACTCATCTGCCTCTTGATATGCCTTCAGAACATCAGTAAAATTAAAGAAAAAAAATCTCAAGTTTAAACAATTAATTTGTTTCAGGAAACTCAACCACCCCAAGCTGGTCAAATTCTATGGTGTGTGCACTGAGAGGTACCCCATCTACATAGTGACTGAGTACATCACAAATGGTTGTTTGCTCAGCTATCTGAAATGTCATGGGAAAGAACTCCAGCCCTTCCAGCTTCTGGAAATGTGTTACAATGTTTGTGAAGCAATGGCATTCTTAGAGAGCCACCAGTTCATACACCGAGACTTGGTAAGCAAACTAGTTTTTTTTAGTTTTTTAAAAAGAGAAAGATTGAGCTGTATTGAGAAATCAAGTCAAAAAACTGCTGGGAAAATTGGAAATTAGTATGGCAGAAACTAAGCATTGACCCACATCTAACGTATACCAAGATAAGGTGGAAATGGGTTTATGATTTTGATATAAAGATTAACATTTTAAGCAAATTAGAAAAACTAAGGATAGTCTGTGGAGAAGAAAGGAATTTCTGGCCAAAAAAGAACTGGAGTACATTATTGAATACAAAATGGATAATTATGAGTATATTCAGTTAAAATATTTTTGTACAAACAAAACCAATGTAGACAAGATTAGAAGGGAAGCAATAAACTGGGGAAAATTTTTACATTCACAGATCCTAATAAAGGCCTCATTTCTAAAAATATAGAGAATTGTTTTGAATTTATGAGAATTCAAGCCATTCTCCAGTTGATAAATGGTAAAAGGATATGAATAATTTTCACATGAAATTGAAACTATTTCTAGTCATATGAAAAGGTACTCTAAATCACTATTGATCAGAGAAATGCAAATTAAGACAGTTCTGTTCAATTCTACACACCTCAGAATGGCTAAGATGACAGGAAAAGATAATGACCAATGTTGGAGGGGATGTGGGAAAACTGAGACATTGTTGATGGAATTGTGAACAGATCCAACCATTCTGGAAGCAATTTGGAATTACACTCAAAGGTAATCAGGCTGTGCATATCCTTTGATCCAGCAGTATTTCTACTAGGTCTATACCCAAAGAGATCTTAAAGGAGGGAAAGGGACCCACATATGCAAAAATATTTGTAGTGGCAAGAAACTGGAACTGAATGGATGCTCATCAATTGGACAATGGATGAATAAATTATGATATATGAATGTTATGAAATATTATTGTTCTGTAAGAAACAACCAGAAGGATAATTTCAGAGAGGCCTGGAAAGACTTACATGAACTAATGCTAAGTGAAATGAGCAGAACCAGGAGATCATTGTACATAGCAACAGAAAGTTATACAATGATCAATTCTGATGGACATGGTTCTTTTCAACAATGAGATGATTTAGGCTAATTCCAATGGTCTTATGGTAAAGTGAGTCATCTATTCCCAAAGAGAGGACTGTGGGAACTGAGGGTGGACCACAACATACTATTTTCACTCTAAAAAAAAAAGTCAAGTCAAATCAACAAGATTTTATTAAGCACTTATTATGTAGCAGCCATTGTGTTAAATGCTAGCAATATAAACCCAATCACTCAATATACTCTATAAGGGAAACTCTATCAAAAAAAAAAAAAAAAAAAAAAAAAAAGGAGGGACGTATTTGGACACTTCTTGGTACCTACTTAGGTACTAGTTGGGAAGATGCATGATAAAGAAAGTCTGGAAATGTAGAAATAGAACCTGGAGAGGATGTAGATATAACTAGTCTAAAAATTTTCCTTATATTGGAGAATATAGAAGGATGAGCCTTTCAGAGGAAGAGTTTTGATGAGAAGTTCAGGAGTAAAGAAAACTTCTAGGGTAAGAAGTCTTCTATTGCATAATTGAGAATATCTGAAGAGGACTTTAAGAAAACATTAGTAGAAAAGAATTTTATATAATTTAATTAGAAGAAAAATTTGGTCAAATCTTATCCAGACAAAATGGATATGTCTCAATTTCTTCATCTGTAAGATGGGGATAATAATAGCATCTACCTCTCATGGTTGTTGTTGGAACTTAATGAAATAATATGTGGAAAAAACTTTGCCAACCTCAAAATGCTACACAAATGTTATCTATTGTTGTTATAATTAGTTTTTATTATTGGTTTAGCTTCTACTGAGAATCACCTCTAGTCAATCACTTATGAGGAAGGCAGTCTGGTACAGTAGACATAGTAATAGATTTAGAATAAAAAATTGCTGTTGTTCAATAGTGTCCAATTTTTTGTAAGTCCAGGGTGGATTTTCTTAACAAAGATACTGGAGTGGTGTGTCATTTCCTTCTCCAGCTCATCTTACAGATAAGGAAACTGAGGCAAACAGGATTAAATGATGTGTCCAGAGTTACACAGCTAGTACCCTGTGGCCAGATTTGAACTCATATCTTCCTGACTCCTGGTACTCTCCCCTCTGTATCACTAGCTACCTCCAGAACCAAAAGATCGGGTTTTACATCCCTACTCTTTATAGTTGTGAACCATGAGCAGATCCTTTGGCTTCTCTAAATTTCTGTTTTCCTCATCAAATGCGATGATATTTGTAAAGCTTTGAGCACATGCTGCTACATAGTAGATGCTATATCTCCTTCCTTTTCCCTTCTCTCAATTGTTTTTAATAGGAAATAACAATATTTGTACTACTTACTTCAGTTCAAATAAGATAATGCGTGTAAAATGTATTGTATACATTGAAGCACTATATAAAGGTGAGCTATTATGTCTCAGGAACTCCACCATGATAAAGAGCCCACTTCATATCACAAACCATATGTGTATATACATATATTACATATATGTATATATATATGAATAGAGGCTGAGATTTTTTCTTTGTAATTTAATCAAAATCTATCTTTGGAGAATGTTTAAAGCTAAATAGTCCTTGAATCAACATGTCATTTAATCCTGAAAATGTACTTGAGGATACCAAAGAGGTGTTCTTCTTTGAAGTAAAATGGATATACTTTACATGACAGGAATATTTAACGATAGATTTCTATAGAGTTTATCTTTCCACACCTACTGTGTATGAATGCCTCTTATTGGTTGAAAACATTGAAGTAACTCCTACAAGTGAGCCATTGATTCTTCTGGTCATAGGATCAGGCTATAAAATAACAATAGTCATGGGTGTACTTAGAGTGTGGGCTAGAGAGCATTCTCATTGATTGACACCTTAAAAGAAGCAATATTCCCAAACAGACCCTTCTTGTGAATAAACAGGACAAATGAGAATGTTCCCCAAGGGGATGCTATCACCCTAATTCTACTCCCATGCACATCTGTGATAATCATCATCATTATCATCATCATCATCATCATCATCATCATCATCATCATCTCATCATCATCTCATTTCTAGTATTTGTTAGCTGTATGACAATGGGAAAATCACTTAATTTCCATTTTCCTCATCTGATTAAAAAATTCATATTGAACATCCATGTTTCACTACAGAGTTATTGTCAAGATCAAATGTCATGACAGATATGAAAGGACTTTAAAAGCTATAAAGATCTAGACAATGTTGCCTAGTAGTTAGAGTCAGTAAGACCTGATTCTGATCCTATTTCTGTTACTTGATAACAACCTCTGAGACTCAGTTTCCCTATGTATAGTAGATAATAAGTGAGGAAACAATCCAAGCTATATGATTTATTAGCAAAGCAGGCATAAACAAATGGGTTGATGGGCTCCCTAGTCAGTCCAAATATTCTGAATACAGAATGAAACAGATTTTTTATGTTAAAAAAATATTAATCAAGAGAAATCAATTTACTAAAAGAAAACAACTAATGGGATATAAACCAGGATGTATAATTGTGTAATCTGATTTCTAATTGGAGGAAAGGTTAGGGACTTCCCAGATTAGAAGGGGAAGAGTAAACAGGTATAATTCCTTGAAATCAGGAACAGAGTCATCCCACTCTTCCCAATTGTTGATATTAAATTGAACAAACATGAAATCAATTACTGATTGATCAATACAAGGATAGTTTTCAGATAAGACATTTGAGATGCTTGCTATGGATAATTGTGAGAAAATTCCCTGTATCAGTCCTTGGATTTAATTGCATTTCTGTTCAGCATAACCTTGGTCTTTATTTAAAAGTTTCTAAGCTACAGGTAAAGGTGATTCAGGTACCCAGACATACAGGTACAACAAAGTTTTCCCATAATTCCTATTGAATTAAATAAATTCATTTGAATTCTTTTGAATAAAGCTTTCTCACAAGAGAGAAATTGGACTAGACCCATAATTGGATAGAAAACTAACTAAGCTTAGATCCAGGATTGAATCATAAGGTAGAGTCAATGTGGTTCACTCAATTCCCACATGTCTATAAAATAAGAAAGATAGGACATAGTATACTTAGCTTATTGAGAGGCTCAAAGATATATTTTGAGCATGCACACACATATGTATGTATGTATATAATATTTAGTAGTTCTTGAAAGTTCTCTATTATTGTCTTTTATTATTATTGTCTGAGATTTTTCTCTGTTTCTCTATTCACTTTTGACCTTTTGATAAATTTACTATTCTTCCCCTCCCATAAAGGCTGCTAGGAATTGTTTGGTTGACAGTGACCTTTCAGTGAAAGTATCTGACTTTGGAATGACCAGGTAAGGCAGTTCTAAATGAATACAGAGAAATAGAAGTTGGATTAATGTTTTCCTAAATAATATGATCTGCTAACAAAGCAAAAAAGAAATTTATCATCTTTTATTTATATTCCTTTTATATACTGTCACGTGTTATATGATCAGTGGATGTATCTTGTCTCCACTTGTTTGAATCCAAGAATATTAGTTTTGTAATGAAATTGCCATCCCTCTGGCTAATTTTAATTTAATAATTAAGAATTATTGCTCCCAATTTCCCCAAACCTCCACAGTCACTGTGGTTTACTATATACTATATGCATCCTGGATTAAATCCTTTTATACTATAGATATTTTATAATTTTGTCATCTCTGAGTGCTTCAAAATTATCAACTTAGAAATCTCACTTAGTAATGGAAATGCATTCCAAGGCTGCTTTGTAAAAAATTAATATTAAATTAGAATAGAAATATTAATATTTTATCATTAGTAGCAGTATTTGTTCAAAGTTGTCAGTGCCTTTCATTAAATTACCTTTTTTTGTATATGTTTTCTATTTGCTTATATGCATATATTTCATTTCCATTAGCAGAATGTTAACCACTAGAGGGCAAGGCCTATTTAGCTTTTGTTTTTGCCTGAAAGAAAAAAATTAGAATTGAGTAAGCTTTTAGTTTTTATTTTTTATACTATATAGATATGTTGCTCATTGGTAAAGGATTCTTGGAAAGGGCCAAAATGACATCACTATATTAGGGTCAAGGTATAGGGTGTCTGACTATGGCTAATCAGACCAATACAAGCTTGGAAGACTCTATTAATTGGACAATAATCCCTGCAAACATTTGGGGTGGATTGTCTAACTTTGCACATCTCATGTTTCTTCTGAGCTAATTCAATTCTGTTTTGCTCATAGAGCACAGTACTTTCTCTGAGGAGGGCACATCAGGTTGGGTGGTCTTGTGCCAGTATCGCCCATGTCATATCATTGATTCCAAACTTTTTAAGAGAGACCTTGAGAATGTCCTTGTATCACCTTTTGTGGCTACTTTGTAAATGCTTGCCCTGTGTGAATTATCCAAAATAATCTTTTTGATGAGCATACATTTGGTATTGAAACAATGTGGCCAGGACAGTGAGTTGCAGTCTCTGCAGTAGAGTTTGGATATAGTTAGTTTGAAAAAGGACCTTAGGGTCTGGTATCTTGTCTTGTCAAGTGATCTTCAGAATCTTTCTAAGACAATTCAAATGGTGTCATGGTATCTAGGTTTCACAGGCATACAACAATAGGTCAGCACAATGGCTTTGAAGACCTTCAGTTTTGGAGTCAATCTTCTCTCCTACACCTTTCCTTTGGAGCTTCCCAAACAGTGAGCTAGCTCTGGCAATACATCCACCAACCTCATTATCTTTATACGTGCATTTCTCATTGATAAAATGAGGAAGATTTCACTAAATCACAAAAAGGGTCTTTATCTCCCTTGTGTCATGAATCTCTCTGGCAGATTGGGGAAACCTGTGGACCCCTTCTCAGAATCACTTAAAAAAAACATAACTGAAAGAAAAGATGAATTTCAATTAGAGGTTGGTGAAAATAAAGATATGGTTACCTTTTTTACCCCCTGTCCAATCTTATGGACACTTTGGAACCCATCAATGGGTTAATCCAAGCCTCCTGCAGTAAAAATCTCTGAGTTCCCTCCAAAGTCTGCCTACATGTTTTCAAAAGAACAGCAGACCTAGTTCTCACCCTAGATAAGACTGGGAAATTTTCCTTTCCATTCCATAGAAATTTTCATAGCACTAATGAGGGTGTGATTGGTGCCTTACTAAGTAAGATACCATTGTTCAATATTCCTGCTGCCACATCAGGGTTAACGCTGAGTGATTTAGAAACAGCTTTCCTCTCTCTTCCTTTAATAGCATTAGATATTATGTTAAGAATGTTAGTCCTAGTGCTGGATTTCCTGAGCTGTCTTTCATCACCCTAGTTCCCTGCCCTAGCATGCTATTTAAACTACAGAGTGGCTGTTCATATTATTTTGCATGCAAGGGAGATATGTGTCACATCAGTGAGTTAATGTGTAAAAGAACAATTAGTGCATGGGGGATTTTAATTTCATTTGACTGTAATCCTCCTAATCTGGACAAAGTCCATTTGAGTTGAATACCCGCTCTTTGCCTTAAAAAAAAATAATGTGATAAAAAGGGAGGAATTCACATTAACTTCAGAAATAGAGGACTCCAACTCAAATAGCAATCTCCTAAACTATCTCAGGCAAATGTAAATCTATTTTTTAAAATCTTTTCATTAAGTTCAGCATTTAGAAATATTTACTTAGTGCCATTAGTTACTTTGATTTTAATTGTGCAATAACTCCTCTTTGGATATAATTTTAAATTTGTTTCTTGAGAATAAATAAGTCCTTGGTTTGCATTCATAATTGATAAAACCCACAATTTTTTTGACATGGTTGCAGGAGTACTGATTTGAAGCCAAGATCTGGGTTCAAATTTGGCCTTCCTGTTACCAGTTTCCTGGTGAACAAGTTACTTAATTTTTAGGTTTCTTTATTTACAAAAATGAAGGGATGGAACAAGATAATCTTTAAGGTCTTTTTCAGCTCTAAATTTCTTGTTTCTTATGACTCTATGTGCTAGGTGTCTGCTTTTATTTCTTCTCCTACACTCCTCTGAGGAAGGAACCTGGAGACTCAGTACAGAAAGCAGAGAGCATTCTGTTAGTCCTGAGACAAAGAAGTTTCTGTGGGCCAGTAATACCCCTATTTCATCTCAAAGCACCAATGATACCTGTTCTTATATTTGCTGGCAGCCCCTGATCTTCCCTAATGGTGTCACATACCAGCTTTCTCTGTATGTGGGGCCAGAAGAGTAACCACAGTGCCCATATGGGCTGTAGTTACCCTTACTTTAAAGTGCTCTCTGGCTCCACACCGTGGCAATGTGCACTCAACATGGCCATCTTTGTGGCTTCATCTAACTCTGGGCTGCGCCCCTACTGAGGATTGTTTTTGTCTCTATTCTAGAACACATTCTCAATTCATCTTTGAGTTGAAGGATATGTCGATCAATGTCCCCTTTTCTTCTTTCTATGTCTTCCCAAAGAATGACAGCAGGAGACACAGGCTTTACCATTGGAGCCTACACCTTCTAAAAAATGACTTTTTAATCCTCTAGTATAACTATACCCAATCACAAAAAACTTTCTTGAAAAAGGCTAGGGCATACTAGTCAAGATGGGATCTGTCTCATTCTCTAAAGATGACTTTTAAGGAGTAAAAACTTTGATTCCTAGAACTTTAAAGCCAGAAGTGACTGTAAAGATTATTTCATTTTATGGATAAGGAAATTGAAACAGAGAGAGGTTAAATGACTTGCTTTATTTGGTTTTGACTCTATCATTCCATCACTGGTAAAATCAAAATTAGAATGCTGTTTTCCTTATTTGTAGTCCCAAAACTTTTATAAGTCTTTCTACAATTAAAGCAAGTAAATTCAGGACTTTAATGTGAGGAGTGGGAAGAAATAAAAACCACTTGTGGTTTTTTTTTCCGCGAAGAAAATACTTTGGATTGGCACTTTAAAAATTATTTTTAAAAATTATTTCCCTTAGATTTTGCCAAATCAACTGCTTCTAATATTTATAATTAGAGTAAAACCCAATAACAACTTTCTGATTTTCATGTTACCCCTACATTATACATTAATGATTTCAGATCCCATAATGTTTTATTTGCCTCTTTAAACCATTTTTCCCTGGGAAGAACATTTTAACCAACCTATTAATAATGTTTAAGTGGGTTTTGTGTATTTTACTTTTTATTTTACTCAAATTATTACTTACTGAAGCCTTCTACCCTTTGAGGTCTTCTATTATTCTTAACAATGATTGTTATTCTTGAAAAGCCTATATGCAAAATTCATTGTCTAGTTTGTAACCTGAAAATATAAACATGCACTTTTGTCAAATTTAAAAGCAACAAATGGCCTCTAGCTAAGTATACATGTAGAAATTCTGCAAAAGGTTAGGAAAGAAGGGACATTAGACTGAATTTCCAGATAACTCCATAGGTCTTTATCATGGCTGCAATTTGTATGTGTAATCAATCATGCTATCAGAAAATATTTAGTATATATTTAGTGGTTTGAGTTCTTCAGCTGAATTTGAGCAAGAGGCATTAAAAGTCTCTTCCTTGGATGCTGACCTGAATTTCACAATCTTTTTTGTCTCTTCCAGATATGTTCTTGATGATCAGTATGTCAGCTCAGTAGGAACAAAGTTCCCAATCAAGTGGTCAGCACCAGAGGTGTTTCATTACTCCAAATATAGCAGCAAGTCAGACGTATGGGCCTTTGGTAAGAAAGTTGTTATCCATGGCAGCATAGTTAGCCTACATGCTGATTTCCCAAAGGAAAAATCACCAGAGTAAGAGAAGCAGCCAAAACAAACAATGAAGTCCTTAAACATTTGCAAAATTAAAATAAATGCCCCCCAGTGACAAGCAATAACAAGTAAGAGGTTAGCAGAGATGGAGAGACATTCTTGGTAGTGCATTTAATGTCAACAGCATGCTGGGTGGTATATATCCTGTTCATCTCTTCCCACATGAAAAGGATACAGTTTTCTAAGAAAAGGGTTCAGTAAAAATTTTTTTAATAATTAGAATTATGACATTAAAAGTTATGGCTACAGAAAGGCCAAATTTAATTGGTTTGCATACTTAGAGACCATGGTTAAATAAATTTAAGAGATTTCTTCCTCCTGAATTGAATAGGTAAGAAGTATGTGAATGGACAAACCTTGACCCATATTTAGCTTCAGACCCATTTTTCAATAAAAATTTACATTTTCATTCATTATTCTAAAGAAGCCCTATAGAAATGTCATTATAATTCACTAGTGAAGAAGATAAGCACTAAGATTGTAGGTCTTGGGGGCTTACTACTTATAATTTTATTTTTGTTGTTGTTGTAATCTTTTTTGTGTGGTTTTATTAATGTGAAGAGTTTCCTAGATATATCTTACAATTTTAGAGCTTTCTGGGGACATGGAGTAACTTTGTGCTTCTACAGTCAGTATATATCAGAAGCAGTATTTGAACCAGCCAAGTCTTTCTAACTCCAAAACACCATAGCCTTGGTTGACTACCCCATACTATATTTTTGTGTTTTAGTCATTTTTATTTATGTCAGACTCTTTGTGACCCCAGTTGGGGTTTTCTTGACAAAGAGTCTGGAGTAGCTTGCCATTTCCTTCTCTAGCTCATTTTACAAATGAGGAAACTGAAGCAAACAGGGTTAAGTGATTTGCCCAGGTCACACAGCTAGTAAGTTCTTGAGGTCAAATTCGGACTCAGGACTTCTTGAATACTTCCTGGTACTCTTTATATTTTTAGTCATTTGAAAACCATTAAAAGAAAAAAAAAAGAGGGAATTTGTCACATACATTGCCTCCCCCTTCTATCCCTGCATTCATCTCTACCAATGAGGAGGGAATTCAATAAAAAAATGACCTTTGAAAATGGAGTTAAATTTATAAATGAAATTTAACTATGCTTTGAGACAATGTTGTACAATAAAAGAGTATTAGATTTGAAATCAGAGGACATGGCTGCTATATACTTTGTGACTAGGGAAGATTTCTGGGTCTCATGTTCCTTATTTATAACGTTTGGGTATTGTACCAGATCACTTTTAAGTTTCCTCCCAGCCTTAAGTAGATGAAAACATTCGTCCTCTAAACTCCTCTGCTTGGAGGCAATGTCTGTCCAATGGATAGATAGCATTTTGGTTTCTTGCTACCTGTGGGAAAGAGTGATCTATTATTATATTTACTTATTTTTACTAGAACTCACTTGAAAAATCCTCTGTTTGAGAAGAAACACTGGGAGGGGAATGTAAATTGTTAGCACTAATATCTGTCTGCCCAGGTTGCATGTACCTTCGGATTCTAATGTTTATTGTGCAACAAGAAAATGATATTCACACACATGTATTGTACCTAGACTATATTGTAACACATGTAAAATGTATGGTATTGCCTGTCGTCGGGGGGAGGGAATAGAAGGAGGGGGGGTAATTTGGAAAAATGAATACAAGGGATAATATTATAAAATATATATATATATATATATATAATAAAAAAAAAAAAAAAAAAAGAAACCACAAAAAAAAAAAAAAAAAAAAAAAAAAAAAAAGAAAAATCCTCTGTTTGCTGAGACTTTCTCTTGTGTTTTAACCATATGTTTTCTCTTAATTCTTTGTAGGAATCCTGATGTGGGAGGTGTTCAGTTTGGGAAAACAACCTTATGAACTCTATGATAATAGGCAGGTGGTGACAAAAGTTTCCCAAGGTTATCGGTTGTATCGTCCACAGCTAGCTTCAGACAACATCTACCAAATAATGTACAGCTGCTGGCATGAGGCAAGCTATAATGACAATATAATGCATTACATAGAAATTTAAGGCTGGTAAACCATGTTACTTAAGTTGTCTTCTTTGAGCCTCCCAGTAATCCAAAATGCTTTGGGAGCTATTATTTTCATTTTACAATGACTTGCCCAGGGTCCTACAGCTAAGTGAAATATATGAGAAAGACTTTGAACTCAGATTTTGCTAACTCCAAGTCTAACATTCTATCCAGTGTATACAATGGATTCATGATATGATTGTTATCATCATGATGTGCTGCCTGCCTTCTGTCTATTGGTCATCAAGAGAATATCAAAAAAAGCCAGAGCATATAGGCTGGACTCCTGATGGCAAACTTATGAGAGTAAATGGCACTGGAGCACACGATGAATAGGCAGAGTTGGATTACAGTCTACATCACTGAACAGAATGCTCACATCAGTGAAATCACAGATTGGTTTGAATATTTGAGTTGAGGAAGAGAAGACTAAATCTATGATTTAATTGGTGTAAGGAACTCTCAGAGGAGGAAACTCCCTCCACCAATTCAGATTGGCACCTTTTCTGCCCAGTATGGCAATTGCCTAAATCAGGGGTTTTACACATGAACACTCCAGAGAGTCCTCATTCAAATTAACTGGAAAATAGTTAGCAAAATAAATAAAAATTCAACAACATATAGATATCATTGCATTTTAAAATAATGTCAATATACAACTCACAGAAATCCTTATGCACAGATTAGTGGGCCTTTTTTGTGAGTTTTACTCCATTATATAGGTTTAAATTATTGAAAGATAAATTGGCTTTGTCATAGCACTGAAAGGTTCCATGTTTATTCATCCAAGTTTATGCAACAAGTTTGTATAAAAAGTGGCATTTGAACCCACCTGGATTTGAAGCTAGCCCTCTATTCACTTTACTTCTCCTCCTTTCTATTGGTCAACATCAAAAAGAAGTAAGGAAGTGACAATATTTCACATTGTACCAGCCATAGAAGGGAAGATAGAACATTATCATAGAATCTTCCCTCATAGAATTTATGAAGACTAATAACATTTAGAAAAAACAACCATACTCCCAGCAAGTTTAAAACAACAATAAAATATCAAATAATTATAGAAACAAAATTAAATAATTATACTTAAATACAATTTAAATATAAATTAAATATAATTTAACTATAATTGTATTTAAATAATCATATGCAAATGAGTACAATGGAGTGACAGATAAAGCTTTCCATTCATTTATTGATTTTTGTTGTTGTTCAGGTATTTCAATTTTGTATGACTTTTCATGACTCCACTTTTGGGTCTTCTTAGCAGAGCTACTGGAAGTGGTTTTCCATGTTCTTCTCCAGTTCATTTTATAGATAAGGAAACTGAGGCAACCAGAGTTAAGTGACTTGCTCACAATCACACAACTAGCAAAAATCTGAGGCCACATTTGAACTCAGGTCTTCCTGACTCTACCCCTGATGCTCCACCCACTGCATCACCTACCTGGATAGTCATATATCCATTTATTCATAAATTTGCAGTTTGGAGAAGCAGAAGTGGATAGAAAGGCATTCCAAAAGAGGGGGTAGTATTAGCAAATATTCATAGTCTGGAATGAGCAAAGCAGATGCTGGAGTAGGCAGGATAAACCAATGCTAAGAGAAAGGGGTTTTGCTAAGGAATAAGTGAAAGGCAGGGTTGGAAAGCAAGTTTGAACAAGTTTTGAGACGACTTTGAATCTCAAAGTAAGGAACTTGGGGCACAAATTGGAGTGACTGGAGGTTTTTAAGAATGTTCCATGGTGAAAGACCTAAATGTAGGGTAGATCAGAGCATGGGAGAGATACTAAGTAGGGAGACCATTTTAAAAATTATTGCAGTAATCCAGATCTTAAGATTTAAGGACATATGATACAGTGGGAAAAGAGTTGGACTAGAAATCAAAGAACTGGAGTCTATATTCTGCTTATGCCATACTCAGCAAATGTAATCTGGGCCAAGTCACTGAGGCTCACTGTCATGGGCCTTAGTTTTCTGATATTTTAAATGATGACATTCAACTAAAATATTGTCTAAATGTCCCTTTCAACTCTCTTTATATCTAGATTCAGTTGGTCTTTATGGAAATAGAAAGAAAAAGGTTGCTATGGAAAATTTTATGAAGGAAGAATTGAAAGGACTTTGTGACTATATATAAGGCTTACTGCAGTTTTAAGCTTTAGATAAGAAATGCTTACCTAAAAATATTCATACACATATGCATGGATGTAGGTATATATATATACATTTATATTCTTATGTGCATATATGTGCATATACATATATCAACAGAAATAGATAGACAGACAGACCTAGTATTTATATCGCCCTCTAAATTTGGCAAAATGCTTTTCCTATGTTATCTCATTTGATCATCAAAATAACACTGTAAAGTAAGAGTGCCTTCACCTCTATTTTACAAATAAAGAAACTGAGGCTGTGATAAATTAAGTATCTTCACCAAGTGCATATAGCTAGCAAGTGTTAAAGGCAGGTTTTGAACTGAGGCTTCCCTGATATTAAATCCAGAATTTCATTTACTATGTTACTTGGCTATCTTCATATATAAAAATAGTAGATGATAGTTGGTTGATAGACAGATAGATAGATAGATATTCACACATACATATGCATATATATGTATATACATATATCTGTGTATACAAACATATATACTTTAAAATATGCTTGTATATACACAGATAAGCATACATGAAGCCTGTTTGAGCAGAGAATCAATTATTAGATTTTCAATGTGTAAGCATTTACACTGGAAAATATGTCAAACACTACAAATTGGAGCTTGATTTGTTCTTTTGTTGATTATTTAGACTTAAGAAAGTATTATTGATTTAACTCAAATATAAAAGTGTGCTATTTTATTTTCTCTGCAGACAGATGATTGTTAAACATTTACCATATATTCCAGCATGCACACACCCACATGTATATATACATGTATACTTGCATATATAAATGTGTCTGGAAAGTAATGAATGACACCAAGGATTTGAGTCTGAATGACTAGATGTAAGATGATGTTATTGACAGGAACAGAGAGTTAGGTGAGAAAGCTAATTTAATAATTGGACAGATTGAATGTGATAGGATTCCTCAGGAGACCCAAAATGAGGTGAGAAAACTTTCATGAAGAAGAGTTGTTTAATATTTGATGAATGATAAAAAAAAAGTCAGCTTTTCCTTCCTTCTCCCTCACTTTCCAGCTGAATCATTAAGGCAGTGCTGCTGAATGCTTAAGAAATGGTCTAAGACCAAATTCCCTACCAGATTGAGATGAGAAATCTAGAAATGTGAATTTGGTCTGAAGCAAGTCACAGCAAAGAAAACTAGCAGGGGAACACAAAGCAATGGAGTCAATCTGCCAAATCAAGGACAGGAAGGAAATATTCCATTCTGATTTGTAGATTAGAGTCAGAGAGATAAGTCATTAGTACCCAGGAGAGGCCTTAATAATCTGAAATGTATTTTCTGCAGATACCTTCTCCACCTGGAAAGCTTTGTGTTATCATTATAATAGCTTACATTCATGTAAAACTTTTTAGTTTACAAAATGCTTTCCTTAAAAACAACCCTCTGCACAGATTGAAACATATTTTCAGTCTTAGCCAACACATTAATATATTTGCTTCTTTATATGAACTTAGTTAATGTAAGGGAGGACTTTTATTTAATTTGGGAAAGGAGATGAGTTAGTAGGTAGTGAAAAAAAGATCCTCAATAAATCTTTTTTTTTTTTTTAACAAAAAAAAAAGAGAAAATAAAAACAGAAATTCAGAAGAGGAAAAAAAAACTACTTTGTTAATTGTAAAATACAACTTAAAAAACAACTCAAGGGACTACTAAATGGAGAAGTAAATAGAGCCCTGACCCTAAAGTCAAGAGAATATGAGTTCAAATTTGGCCTCACACACTTAGTAGCTTAGTAGAGTAAGTAGACACTTAATCCCGATTGCCTCCAAAAGTAAAACAAAACAAAATAAAAAGACTACTTAGAAGAGAGAAATTTGTTTCAAATGAAATTCCTGTCTATACTTTATTTGTGCTGAAATATCTGTGTTTGTTGAAGATTTTTGAGTTTAAGGTTAAAAATAAAAGAAAAATTAATTAAATGCTAAGTTGAAGATATTTTATTCATTTAGAAAAATAAGGAAATTGAGGCTTAGGCTATAGCTGGGCCCCGGTCACTCTACTAGTAAATAGAGGTTCCAACTTTAAGATTCAAGTTTTCTTATTTTAGAGCTTTCTACTAACTCACTTCATCTCTCAAAGATATAAATGAGAAATGAGTAGTAAGGAAATATAAGGGAACCTTAGAAAAGGAATAACCACCTCTTTCTCAGAAAATGGAGCAAAGGGGAACAGACAAGAGGATTTGGATTGGTTGGTTTATTGGTTAATTGGTTGTTCATTCTTTGTTCTCAAATAAAATAGCTCCAATGACATCACAAGAATAATTATCTTGATTTCCAAGTAAATTCGATTTAAGAATGACTTCCAAGAAGTGAGTTAAGGGAATTCAAGATGGATAGCCTTCAATTTTACAATAAAGCAAAGAGGGAGGAAGGGAAAGAGAAGAAGAGAGACAGGGGCAAAGACATGAGACGAAGACACAGAGAGACAGAGAAAGAGAGAGGTAGATAAGAGATGGTAGTGAGAGACTGAGAAAAAAGAAAATTACTAACTCTTTGGGAAGTGTGATATAGGGTCAGTCAATGAATGATAAAATGATTAATGTTTGTATTAATGAGAGTGGTTAGTCAACTGGCATTTATTAGATGTCTCTCATAGAAGGAAGACAAGGGCATTAAGGGAAACATTAAGGTTTCTTGTAATTTTTTTTAGCTGAGACTTGAAGGAAGCAAGGGAAGCTGAGGCAAAGAAGGGAGAGAATTGCAAGCATACAGGATATCACTGATAGTGGACTCACTTGATCCAAAAGCATAACTTCCTCTAGCAGTATTTGTAACAGTATTTGGTAGTTCAGGAGTTAAATAAGGAGAAGCAGGAACCTGAGGAGACCCAGAAGTTAGGGATTGTCAGGAAGAACAAGAAGATAATATTTAAGAGTGAAGGAGAGAGCACAGTTAAACTGATTAACTATAGAATCAGTTCTAAGAAAAGGAAGGGACAGAATGGGAAAATAGAGATTAATGAAAAATACATACAGGAAGAGTGAGATAAAGAGAGAGAGATGGCCAGGAAGATATGACCAGAGAGGAAAAATTTCAGAATTCAAGATCATAGAGGTAGAATTGTTTTGAGTAATGATTTAAGTTTAAAGAGTTTAAAGAATTTCCATCTCTGAATATCTGAGGCAGAATGAAAATAGTGGTAACAGGCTTTGAGGAGATTGAACAATTGAAATGATAGTATGTTCAAAGAGGCATCAGAGTGAATTTTAACCACCAAGAATTATGGCAAGGTTCAGGGTAGAGAGGAAGACTGTGAGACTGGTATTGAATTAATAAAGAAGAGTGACTTGGTAGATGACAACAAGGATCAATACAAAGATATAGATGGATCAAAAGATTGATGGAACAATGGCAGCAAGAGGAAGAGTGAGTGGAAAGAGAGCATTATTCTAAAATCTCCTTCTGGACCCCCATTTGGGGTGGGATAAAAAAGGGGAGAAATTAGCACTACAAATAGGGTGATAAGGAATAAGTTATCTCCTAGAGAAGATATTTCCTCATGAGTTTAAGTAGAGAAAAAAAGCATGTGCAAAGAAGACACTTTGTTCAATATAGATCAGGTATTCCAAAGGGCACATTGAAAGGAGAAAAGAGAGGATAGGAATTTCAGATTGCTAGTGTTGAATTATATAAGGATGACAGCATGCAGAGAACAAATAGGGAAAAAAGGCAGAGAAGAAAGTCAAGAGTTAGACCAATCTCCCCTAAAAGAGAACAGTAGCAGTGTCTGAGCATGCAATAATGCAGAGCAATAAATGGAGAGTCCCAGTAGAGGCAAAAATTTATTTTCATCCTGAGCTATAAAATATGGCATATTTCAACAGTCTCTCAAGAGACAAGAATACCTACCTATAGAATGGGCAGATACTTATTTTTGCTGATAAGATGGTGGAAGATCAATCATCCCAAATAATGACTTTTCTTTTCATTTATTTAGCTTCCAGAAAAACGTCCCACATTTCATCAGCTCCTGTCTTCCATTGATATACTCCGGGAAGATGACAAACTTTGAAGAAAGAAAATGGAAGAAACACATATAGTGAAAATAAAATCTGGCAACTATCTTCATTCTTTTTAAGAGAAGCAAAAAGGACTGCACTCTCAGTAGTTTAGATGCTTCAACTCAGTGTTATGTCATTTGTTATTTGTCCTTTATAGCATAGAGGAGTGAACAAAATAAGGGAGGAAAGTTTCCAGAGATTTTTTTGGGGTTATCTGACTAAAATTTACTGATATTGCTCCTAAGAGAACAATACTCCCTTGATGATATTGCTCTTAAGAGAACAATACTCCCTTGATGAAAATAGAATTACATTTCATTCCCATTTCTATTAAACAGTTTTCATTTTTCACAACTTTTATAAATTAAATAGAAAGTTTAAATGATTAATTTATTGAGGTTTATTTTATTAGACTGGATTCTTATTCTTTTTCTTAGGATATAATTATTATATTTAGAACTGAGAGAGAGATTAATAACCCAGGCCCTTCATGAAATCCAGAGAGTCACCTTTTTGAAGTCATATCAGTAGTAAATCACTGAGCCAAGATTTGGAAATCTAGTATGTCATCCTTGAAAGCTTTAAAAAAAAAAAGCAATCATATTAATTATGATTTTGATCTGCTATCAGATTATATGTTAGATTTGTTAATTCAGACTTCAAAAATTTGTCTTTGCTCTCTACCATGTATTATTTCTGTAACAAAGGTACCCTGTCACCAGGCCATGGTGGTCTCTCATTATATATTCTATGGTCCAAACCAATAGGTATAATATTTGGCAGAAAACTATATCAGAGCTATAAATTTTTCTATTCTTGGCATAAAAATAAAATGCTATGAATATTTAGTTGTAGAAACACTAATAGTTCATTAGTGTTTCTTCTGCATATATCTTCCTCCCCATAGATTTATTTTGGTTTTTTGTTTATATAAAAGCTTTCATACATGCAATATCCTCCTAAATAGAATGTAAGCTCTTTGAGAACAGTCACTGATTCATTTTTGTCTTTATATGTTAGTATTTAGTGAGTATTTAATAAATTCTTGCTGATTGATTGAGGACATCCCATTTCATTGCTAGACAGGTGCAATAATAAGGAAATCCCTTATGTTAAGTCAAAATTCCCTTTTCTGTAACTTCCATCCATTGATCCTAGAAATCTGTTCTCTATTCTCTGTTCTCTGGAGCTACATTTGATGAACCTAATTTCTCTTCCATGGAAAAGCATGGTCATTAATAACATTTTGTTAGTTCAATAAGAATCAAATCTCTGAAATATGGCATCTGAAGTACACTTTGTATAAAGTCAATTTATAGCAGTATGTCTTCTCAGTACAATCTTTGATGGCACTTTAGAAAGACTATGGTATTTAAGCAACAGACTTAGTCTTACTGTACTTTCCCCCATACATCCATGGATCAAGTGGAAAGTTTGACTTAAAGGGAAAAAAATCTGTATGTATTCGTTAATATTGTATGTTAAGTTGCTTTCTCCTTCCCCTATATCTCTGACTTTAAAGCAGTCCATGACATCACAGAATTTTGGTACCTAGAAGTAGCTTAGAGATTATCAAATCGAATATCATCTTTTCATAAATAAATAAACTGAAACTCATAAGTTACTCTAATCATTTTTGTTATTGCCACTTCATGAGGAGTGATAAGATGCACTTTCCAACTATAGACCTTCATGTTCCTCCTCTCTTATGTAAAATAGAATTTATCAAGCCACCTGTCTGTGCATGTGCTCCCTGTATCAGGAAACAATCAAACTTCTATATAACCTTTACAGAAAGTTTAACTTTAAAGAAAGTTTTAACAATATTTTTACAGAAAACAATTTAAAGATTTAGCACAGTAACCATTACTTGCTTAACAAATATCTGTTGACTTGATTTTAGCCATTTCAACAACTTTTTTAATCAACCAGTCAACAGATATTTAAATAGCAGCACTTAAGGAATTTGTGGGTCATTTGAGGAGACTCAACTAATGCACATGAAGTAACATGCAAAAGTATAAAACAGTATTGAATTTGTTGCTCTATTTGTATAAGATGGTTAGTGCTAAAAATGAGAGGCAATGGTTGGATTGATGAAAAAGGATTGGTAGAAAAGATAGTCTTTGACCTGGAGCTTAGGTATAAGGCAGAAATGTCAAACATACCAGAGGCCACATCACTTCGGAGTGCCATGAGACTGGATTAAAATGTAATTGGAAAATATTTAACAAAAAAACATATAATGAAATATAGGAAATATCACATTTTAAAATTAAATCAAGAGGGCAGAGCCAAAATGGCAGAGAAGACACACATATCTTCCTAAACTCTCCTTTACCATCAATCTATTTTAACAAAATTCAGCCTCGGAATTAGTGCTTGACTGCCAGAACTCATAAATATTGGGAGTACAACACATTACCAACCAAAGATAATCTTGAAATTCACTAGAAAAGGTTTGTTTTGTGTTATGGGCCAGAACTCTGTATTTGAAACAAATATTCTTACAAGGTGTTAAGTCATTAGAATTGATGAGACAATGGTTATCTAGTTTAGCATGGTGCTTAATAGTTCTCTAGTTCAGTATGATTTATTTAATCTTATAACAAATAATGGTTTCCTAATGATTGGTTTATACTCAATATACTGTAAATGATCTAATTATAATAGAGCATATAAGCTGGGACAAACTCAGCCAGGGTCAGACTCGGAGAAGATAGAGAACTGGAGGTGGGAGCTCAAGTTCTCAAAGCCAAGAAGAGAGATTCACTCCATCTCACAACACTGTGGTGACTAGCCTGTCCTCCTACATTTCCTCCACTGAAATCAAGCTAGCCTGGGCCCAAGGCAAGGAGACTATAAAGAATTTGGACTTAATACCTGGCTATTCTCCTGGTGATTATTTTACTGAAATGAAGGCTGCTCCCAGACCTCCAGAAAACCAACCAGAACACTATAATTTTGCTTGTGCACAGGGACAGAACGGGGTTAGGCCAGGCACAGACCTCAGACAGGCAGTGAGAGCATGGGAAAGAGCTCAGAATGAGCAGACCAGAGAAGGTCAGGGTGAGATCTCTGCTGGAAGAAAATCTGCAGGGAGAGCTTTACCACAGTGTGAGCTACTTTGACTTGGTAGCAAGCCAGTAGATGAGCAGAAAAGCTATAAATACAGGGGGTAAAGACTGTAACTCCAAAAGCTAGAGTCTCTTGGGACCTGGCCACACCCATCCAGCACCCAGAGTGACTCAGTGTTATCCATGCTCAGCCCCAGTTGTTGCCTTTCCACTGCTGTTGATTTCAGCACAACTGCTAATCCCAACACAACCTGTGGGTGCTGTCCCACTGCCTCTTCACTGCCACTTCCTGTTGTCTGTAGAGGCAGCTTGGAAATACCCTACTGCCCCCCATAAATAGACAATAGGTTTTTTTTTTAACTTAAAATGAGCAAAAAGGCAAAGCAGGCACTAACTATAGATAGTTTTTATACAGAAAGAGAGCAGACTTCAAACCCTGAGGAGACTAAAAATAGTTTGTCTCTAGATCCAAAGGTGGATATAACCTGGTCCCCATCACATAAGGCTCTCATAGAAGAAATTTTAAAAGATAGCTAGAAGAAAGATGGGGAAAGGAAATGAAAGCTTTGCAAGAGGGTCAAGATAAGTCATGTTACTTCTTACAAGATAGAGTGGATAAAGAAATCAACTCCCTGAAAAATAGAATTTACAAACAGGAAAATATAAACAACTCCCAGGAAAACAGAATTTGTCAATTGGAAAAGGTAAACAATTCCAAGGCAAACAGAGTTTGTGAATTGGAAAAAAGAAAATAATTCTTTAAAAAAAATTAGCAAAATGGAAAAAAAATTCCATAGAACAAAACAACTCATTTAAAATTCAATTGGAAAAATACAAAAACAAATTTTAAAAAGTTAAATGAAGAAAATAATTCATTAAAAATCAGACTTGAACAAATGGAAATGAATGGCTCAAGAAGACACCAAGAATCAAGCAAAACCAAAAACAAATGGGAGGGGAAAAGCGAAAAGAGAAGGGTTAGGCTAAATAGAAGGGAATACAGAAATAGTAGGGGAAAGGTTTAAGAAAGGGGGAGGGAGGGATTCTTAAGATGGACGGCTGCATGAGGCAAGTGGTGCTCATAAGTTTAATACTGGGGAGAGAGGTAAGGGGGGGGAAGGAAAGAGAAAAATATAATCTGGGGATAATAAGATGGCAGAAAATACAGGATTAGTAGTTTTAACCATAAATGTAAATGGCGTGAACCCTCCCATAAAGTGAAGGCAGATAGCAGACTGGATTAAAAGCCAGAATCCTACATTTTGTTGTTTACAGGAAACACATTTGAAGCAGGGTGATACATACAGAGTAAAGGTTAAAGGTTGGAGCAGAATCTACTATGCTTCAGATGAAGCCAAAAAAGCAGGGGTAGCCATCCTCATCTCAGATCAAGCAAAAACAAAAATTGATCTAATTAAAAGAGATAAGGAAGGAAACTATATCTTGCTAAAGGGTAGCATAGATCATGAAGCAATATGAATACTAAACACATATGCACCAAGTGGTATAGCATTTAAATTCCTAAAGGAGAAGTTAAGAGAGCTGCAAGAAGAAATAGACAGCAAAACTATAATAGTGGGAGATCTCAGCCTTGCATTCTCAGAAGTATTTGAATCAAACTACAAAAAATAAGAAAGAAGTTAAAGAGGTAAATAGAGCACTAGAAGTTAGGTATGATAGATCTTTGGAGAAACTGAATGGAGACAGAAAGGAGTACACTTTCTTCTCAGCAGTTCATGGAACCTATACAAAAATTGACCATATATTAGGACATAAAGATCTCAAATTCAAATTCAGAAAGGCAGAAATAGTAGATGCATCCTTCTCAGATCACGATGCAATAAAAATTACATTCAATAAAAAAAGCCAGGGGAAGATAGACCAAAAAGTAATTGGAAACTAAATAATCTCTTCCTAAAGAATGATTGGGTGAAACAGCAAATCATAGACAAAATTAAAAATCTCACCCACCAAAATTTGTGGGATGCAGCCAATGTGGTAATAAGGGGAAGTTTTATGTCTCTAGAGGGTTACTTGAATAAAGTAGAGAAAGAGAAAATCAATGAATTAGGCGCTTGCAACTAAAAAAGCTAGAAAAAGAACAAATTAAAAACCCCCAAATACTAAACTTGAAATTCTAAAAATAAAAGGAGAGATCAATAAAATTGAAATTAAAAAAAAAAACTATTGAATTAATAAATAAAACTAAGAGTTGCTTTTATGAAAAAACTAACAAAATAGATAAACCTTTGATGAATTTGGTTAGAAAAAGGAAAGAGAAAAATCAAATTGTTAGTCTTAAAAATGAAAAGGGAGAAATTTCCACTAATGAAAAGGAAATTAGAGAAATAATAAGGAGTTACTTTGTCCAACTTTATGTCCAATAAATTTGATAACTTAAATGAAATGGATGAATACCTTCAAAAATATAGGTTGCCCAGATTAACAGAGGAGGAAGTAAATTGGTTAAGTAGTCCCATTTTAGAAAAAGAAATAGAACAAGCTATTAATCAACTCTCTTTAAAAAAATCCCCAGGACCAGATGGATTTACATGTGAATTCTACCAAATATTTAAAGAACAATTAACTTTAGTGCTATATAAACTATTTGAAAAAATAGGAAATGAAGGAGTCCTACCAAATTCCTTTTATGACACAAACATGGAACTGATACCTAAACCAGGTAGGATGAAAACAGAGAAAGAAAATTATAAACCAATCTCTCTAATGAACATCGATACAAAAATCTTAAATAAAATATTATCAAAAAGATTAAAGAAAATCATCTTCAGGATAATACACCATGACCAAATAGGATTTATACCAGGAATGCTACAGGGCTGGTTCAATATTAGGAAAACTATTAGCATAATTGACTATATCAATAACCAAATTAACAAAAACCATATGATCATCTCAATAGATGCAGAAAAAGTTTTTGCAAGAGTCAATATTGAAAAGTTATCCATATATTTTTGTATATAAAAATGTATTAAAAATAAACCTAAATCAATATGCAACCTACTGAGTTCAGTTTAGTGGCCTTATTTCTAATTTAGTTTGACACAACTTGTATAGGGTAAGGACATGGGAGAAGAACAAAATTAGATCTTTATTACCTCTCATCTTGTTCAGGTTTAGTTAAGACCAACCCTGAAGTTTTGCAATAGCTTACCACATGCCTTTAGGCTCTCTTTTCTCTAATTATCTTCCATATGATTGTCAGTTCCTGTAAACCTAGATCTGATCACATCAATCACCTGCTTTAAAAAAAAATGCAGTGACTCCCTATTGTCTCTGAGATCAAAGATAAACTCTTTAGCCTTACATTTAAAGGCTACAACAACCAGACTTCAATCTGGCTGAAATAGCCTCTGAAATTATAAACTAAAAAAAAATCACTTGGCATCTGAAGGCACTGTGAGGACAACAGGGAGCTGTAGTACCTTGGTAAATATTGCCACCAGATAGCAACTCATTAGAAATGCCAGTGGCCAGTAGTATGGTGGAGAGAATACATTAGCAGAAGTATTCAGGGAATTTCCTAAGTGAGATCATCAGGTAACACTGATAGAACATAGAACACTGAGTGTTCCATGATGGAGCAAGCAGCATTGTTGGAAGCATAAGTTATTCCAGTTACTTAGATTTTCTGACCATACATATGTCTCCTCCATATATGTTCTTATAAGTGCCTTTGCTTCCTCTAGCTATCTGATAATATCTGGGAAAATATAAACTTGTGAATATTGGGGAAACTTTCTTGTTACTTATTTTGTTAAATAGCTTTTGCTTTAAAGTGCTTTCTTATTGACAGATAAAAGAAACACACCAGTAAGGACTTAGGAATTTTGCTTTTAAGTAGATTCTGTTCCATAACTTACTGTAGAACTAAAGTAGTTTTCAGGAGATCGACTTATAAGAAAGAGAGTAACAAGAGTACGTGCTGCTTTTATATATATATATATATATATATATATATATATATATATATATATATATATATGTGTGTGTGTGTGTGTGTGTGTGTGTGTGTGTGTGTGTGTGTGTGTATGTATATATTATCCTTCTAGTCATCTAATTAATTCTGGAGTGACCCTTGACTTTTCCCTTTCTCTCATTCCCTAGGAATCAGTGAAATAAAACTAAGAATATATGAATTCAAAGCTGATCTCAGATGTTTAGTAACCATGAGACCTAATAAACTCATTTAACCTTTGTTTTCATCTTTAAAGTGAGAATCACAATATCACCTACATCCTATTGCTGTGAGATATTTGTTTTTGGCACATAATAGGCGCTAGACTAAATAAAAGATCATCATTATTATTTGCTAGTTTCTCTTATTTCTTTCTCAGCAATATTTCACTTCCACCCATTTCTCTCTACTCATATGCCTGTACCCTGAACAAGGTTTACCTTGGCTATAGCAATAGATTTGTATTCCAACTCGTCAGTCCAATCTATGCTTCACTGAGAAGCCAAAATGATATTCCTAAAGCACAAGTGAAGTCCACTACCCTCTACTGACTTGAAAATAAAATGTAGATTTCCCAGTTTGGTATTTAAAACTCTTCACAATACGGTTCCAGCTTATTTTCCAAACTTATATTATTCTCCTATATGAAATTAATATTCTGGCCAAAGTGACTTACTTTCCTAAACTTGCTATTTCTACTTCTGAATTTCTGAATAGATCATTCCTCATGTTTGGGATGCACTTCCTCCTTACTTCTGCTCCCTTAGGTTAGGTATCACTTTCTCCAGGTGATCCCTTCCTGATCTCACTCTGTCCTCAGGTAACTATGTATATATATATATATATATATATATATATATATATATATATATATATATTTGTTTGTGCACTTTATATGCCTCTAATTGAATATAAGCTCTTCAAGGGGAAGGACTACTTTATCCTTTTATCTTTATATCCCAGGATTTAGCACATAGTAGGCACAATAAATGTGTTTTTGATGAGATTGAATTTACCAGTGATTTATTCAATAATAAGAGTAGCAATGATTAGTATGCTATAGTTATGAGTCAGGAAGACTAAGGTTATATTTCTGTTTGACACTTAGTAGTTGTGTGACTGATGCTTAGTCATTAAATTTCTTAGTCTCCATTTATCTAGCTGTACAATGAAGGATTAGACCAATGATTCATGTACCTTTCAAATCTAAACTTTTGAGCTTACTATATGAAGAAATATTTAGTATATACTTACTATGTGCAAGGCAATGTAAAGGATACAATTTTTTTTTAAATGAAGCAAGTATATATGTTGCAATGCATATTATTGAGATTGTGTCTTTCACAAACCAAGATGAGTTCATTCCTATGTAGAAACCAGGAAAACAATATATACAACTACAATGATGCAAGTGGAAAGAACCACAAAAAATAACTCAATACTCTGTCATAAAAGAAGAGATGATAAAACATTTCTCCTTCCTTTCATTTGGAGAGGTGGAGAATTATGCATATGGAATATTTCATATGTAATACCTTGAAACTCAATTAATGGATAGGTTATTTTGCTTTTTAAAAACTTGCACCTTGAGGTCATTCATATATTGCTTATTTATATGAGGAATAAGAATACAGAGCTGAGCTCTTTTCAACAATGAAATGATAAAGGCCAATTCCAATAGACTTGTAATGGAGAGAATCATCTGCATCCAAAAAGGAAACTGTTGGGATTAAATGTGGATCACAACTTAGTATTTGCACTTTTTTGTTGTTGTTTGCTTGCTTTTTGTTTTCTTTCTCATTTTTCTCCTTTTTGATCTGATTTTTCTTGTGTAGAATGATAAATGTGGAAAAATATGTAGAAGAATTGTACATGTTTAACATATAATGGATTACTTGCTGTCTAGGGGAGGGTATAGAGGGAAGGGAGGGAAAAAATTGGAATACAAGGCTTTGCAAAAGTAAATTTAAAAAAGTATCTTTGCATATATTTTTAAAATAAAAAGCTATTGTCTAAAAAAAAAAAAAGTTTGGGACACATTAAAGGAACCAAACACTGATCTGACTTGAATTAAAAGCAAAATCACCTCCCCCCAAAAAAGGTTGGAATGTTGATTCAGCAGTCTTACTGATGGAATCTTTGCTGCTGCCCCAGCCGCAATAAGCATGTCTCTCTCTCTCTCTCTCTCTCTCTCTCTCTCTCTCTCTCTCTCTCTCTCTCTCTCTCTCTCTCTCTCTCTGTCTTTGTCTCTCTTTATCTCTGTCTCTTTATGCCTTCACTAGAACAAAGGATTATTCCCATGCTTATTCTATATGAGACTTGTTGAAGACCTTAGCTTAACAGTGGTCATCAAAACCATTTGGTACTAGCTAAGAAATAGAGTAGCCAATCAGTGAAATAGTGTGATGTTCTCTAGAATATAATGTTCTCTGGGAGCAGGTTTCTTGGGGAGCTTCTGGAGGGAGCCTTGTTTTCAGTTCAGTTCAATAATCCCAAATGCATCCAGAAGTTAAAATCCAAATCCTTTATTGTCTCCTTCAAAGTCTTGAATCTTTTTCTGGGCCTGATTAGCTTTCTTAGAGGTCTTTCTCTCTCTCCTTGGTTCTGAGAACTCTCCAAATGTCTCCGAATCCAAAGGTTTGTCCTTCAGCCTCCAGCCAACTTCAGCCTCTCCTCCTCCCAATGTCTCCAGGCAGCACAAAGGTGGAAGTTGGAATGATTCCTCCTTCCAGAGAGTGGGCTTATGGGTTTCTGTGGGCTTGTCCCTGAGAGCTTCTTGCTAATATTTCTGCCCAACTTGTGAATCTCCTTGACTTATGAATCTCCTTGAAGTCCAAGAGTGGGCTTGTCCTTTAGTGGGCTTGTGAACCCCTCCTTATATATGCCCTCTAAAGGTGTGAAGTCTAATAAGTACTAAGTACATAATCACTTAGCACCTTGTTTCAAGTTCTGGCCCATAACAGAATAGAATAGATTCACAGGACAAAATAGTCAATAACTATAGCAATCAAGTCTTTGACAAACCAAAAGACAGCAGCTTTTAGGATAAGAACTCATTATTTGACAAAAACTGCTGGGAAAATTGGAAACTAGTATGGCAGAAACTAGGCATTGACTCACATCTAACACCATATACCAAGACAAGGTCGAAATGGGTTCATGATTTAGACATAAAGAGTGATATTATAAACAAATTAGAAGAACATAGGATAATTTACGTCTCAGATTTGTGGATAAGGAAAGAATTTGTGACCAAAGAAGAACTGGAACTCATTATTGAACATCAAAGTGATAATTTTGATTATATTAAGTTTAAAAGTTTTTGTATAAACAAAATTAATGCAGACAAGATTAGAAGGGAAGAAGAAATTTGGAAAACATTTTTACATTTAAGGATTCTGATAAGGGCCTCATTTCTAAAATATATAAAGAATTGACTCAAATTTATAAGAATTCAAGCCATTCTCCAATTGATAAATGGTCAAGGGATATGAACAATTTTCAGATGAAGAAATTAAAACCATTTCTAGTCATATGAAAAGGTGTTCTAAATCACTATTGATAAGAGAAATGCAAATTAAGACAACTCTGAGATATACATCCCTCAGATTGGCTAAGATGACAGAAAAAGATAATGAGGAATGTTGGAGGGAATGTAGGAAAACTAAGATATTAATACATTGTTGTTGGAATTATAAATGGATCCAGCCATTCTGGAGAGCAATTTGGAACTATGTTCAAAAAGTTATCAAACTGCGCATACCCTTTGATCCCTCAGTGTTTCTACTGGGCTTATATCCCAGAGATCTTAAAAGAGGAAAGGGACCCACATGTGCAAAAATGTTTGTGGCAGCCCTCTTTGTAGTGGCAAGAAACTGGAAACTGAATGGCTGCCCATCAGTTGGAGATTGGCTGAATAAATTGTGGTATATGAATGTTAAGGATATATTATTATTATTTTATAAGAAATTATTAGCAGGATGATTTTAGAGAACCCTGGAAAGACTTACATGAACTGATGCTAAGTGAAATGAGCATCACTATACAGGGCAAGAGCAAGATCATATGATGATCAATTCTGATGGACATGATTCTTTCCAAAAATGAGATGAGTTCCAATGATCTTTTGATGAAGAGAGACATCTACACCCAAGAGAGGACTGTGAGAACTGAGTGTAGATCACAATATAGCATTTTCACTCTTTTTGTTGTTTGCTTGCAATTTGTTTTCTTCTCGTTTTTAAATTTTTTGATCTGATTTTTCTTGTGCAGCAAGATAATCATATATATACATATACATATATTGGATTTAACATATTTTAACATGTTTAATATATATTGCATTATTTGCCATTTTGGGGGAGGGAGTAGAGGGAAGGAGGGGAAAATTTGGAACACAAGGTTTTGCAAGGGTCAATGTTGAAAAATTATCCACGCATATGTTTTGGAAATAAAAAGCTTTAATTAAAAAAATTAAAAATTAAAAAAAAAAACAAATTTAAAAAAGAATGATCATACAAATATGGAAATATGCTTAGAAGAATCGCACATATTTTATCTATATCAAATTGCTTGCTGTCTTGAGGAGGAGGGAAGAGAGGGAGAAAAATTGGAACACAAGATTTTGCAAAGGTGAATGTTGAAAACTATCTTTGCATGTAATTGGAAAAATAAAATACTATTAAAACAAAAAGATCTTAGCTAGGTTTCCAAGGTCCAAGATCTCCCCTTGCATCCAGGGCCATCTTTAAAGTAATCCTGATCTCTATCTGGCCACTGGACCCACATGGGCTCTTGGGGGGAAAGTGAGGCAGGTGATTTTTCACAGCTTTCCCTCACTTAAATCCAAGTCATTTGCATGTCATGGCATCAAGTCCCTGATGTCATGGTCCTTTTCGAAAACTGAGGACAAATGACTATCTCAGATATATTTAATCACAGGAATTTTTCCCATGATCATCTTATCTGAGGTCATCTAATTCTCTTGTTTTGCCCAGTAATCTTGCTCTTTTTTTACTTTCCCTTCTCTACATAAACCCTCACCTTACTCTGCTAAACTGGTTCTCCTTCCCTTAGGAGGAAAGCCCACTGGGTGCGTTATCCTTAAACAAAATGCCTTTATTTATTTATTTGTTTGTTTGTTTTTTTTTGGAGGGACAACCTGAATCTGAATTCTTTCAGAGATGACATGACAACACATGCCCAGCTCCTTAACAATATAAAATATTTCATGTTTTGATGATAATAGAGGTTATAAGGGGGAGGATCCTGGGAAGATGGCAGAGTAGGCTGGCAAATTTCAAGCTCTCCCCATTTCTCCCACAAATAGAACACATTTGTGCCTCAGGGTAAACATAGACTAAAGAAAAACCATGAAGACTTGGGGCAAAAAACAGAAGTGTTACAGATACAACTGGACAAATTCTGAAGAAAGACCCCGGGCTAGGAATTAACCTGTATGAAGTTCAAATACCTTTGGGCTAGCTCTGCAGAAACAACTAGTGGGTATCCCTCTGGCTAGCTGGTATGGCTGGAGCCTCAGCAGGAACCGAAGACACTTTCGCTTTTTGAATAGTTTGAGTCCAGGAAGACAAAGTGAACCTTGGTTGATTGGGAACACCAAGAAATGCAGCCCTGGGTGAGAAGGAACCAGCACCCAGTGAGTGCAGAAGCAGCAGAGCAAGGGCACTGCTGACTGGGCACTTGTAGGAGGGGGAGCTCTTAGTTTGGGGTTCCAGATCAGAGTGGAGAGCTGAAGGGAAGCTTGAGGCACCATTCTCCCCAACCCACAATTAAAGGTGCTTACACTAATACCTCTTATTAAGAAAGAAAAAAAAAAAAAAAAGAATTGGCAAAGAAGAAAGAACCCTACCATTGAAGCATGTTATGGGAACAGGGAAAACTGGGTTTCATCTTCAAAGCAGGAAACTTCAGTGAAAAAAACTTCTAACCCAAAGAAAAATGTGAAATAGCTCCCTGCCCAGAGAGAATTTACAGAACTCAAAAAAGAATTCAAAAATCAAAAGAGAGACTTTGAGGGAAAACTAAGAAAAAAATTAAAACCATCCAAGAAAAACAAGAAGATTATGAAAAAGTTAACCAATTAGAAAAGGAGATACAAAGTGTCAAAGATGAAAATTTTTTTTTAAAATTAGAATTGGGCAAGGAGAACTCAGTGAAGCTATGAGAGACCAAGAAATAACAAAACAGATTCTAAGGAATGAGAAAAATAGAACAGAAAATGAAACATCTCATAAGAAAAAACAATAGATCTGAAGAACATATCAAGAAGAGAAAATATAAGAATAATTGGACTGCCAGAAAGTTGTGATCAAGAGAACGTTGACATAGTAACGCAGGAAATAATTGTCCTGAAGTGATAAAATAGGAAGGGAAAGTAGTAGAAAAAAAAATAACTCCAATCACACCTCAAAGAGATCCTTTGTGGAAAAAAACATAGAAATATTATTGACAAATTTCGAAAACCCCAGATCAAAGAAAAAAAATTTCAAGAAACAAGAGTTGGAGCTATTAGAATTGCACAAGTCTTATCAGCAGCCACAATAAGACTCCAGGTCTTGGAATCATATCTACAGGCAAGCAAAAAAACTAAATCTGTAGTCAAAAATGTCACATCCAGCAAAACTATCTATAATTTTCAATGAGAAAAAATGAACTCATCAATTTTCAGGACTTTCTATCAACCAAAACTGAACTTAACAGAAAATTTAACATATAAGAGCCAATATCAAAGAGCAATTTTAAGGAACTCAACATGGACACTGTTAAACACAAACTGCTTTTTTTTTTTTTAACATGGGAAATATATACTTTATACTTAAAATTTATATTAATAATAGCATAAGCTCAAAAAAAGATTGACAGCATAAAAGTAAAATAGTAATCAAATTATACAAATGAGGTGCAGAGGAAGAACAGATAGAGACATTAGAGCAGGGAGGACTCATACTTCTGAAATGGGTTCAATAGGCAACTCTAGATAGATAGATAGATAGATAGATAGATAGATAGATAGATAGATAGATCGATCATAAAGGGTATAGCACCCTCCAAAATCTAAAGATAAAGGAGGAGGGATAGATGGATGGGGAAGTCAAGGGGGAGGGAAGAATAGGAAGGGATCCCTGGGTGGGAAGAGGTTAAGTTATGGAGCAAAATTTAATGAAAAAGTTAGCAAGGATAAAAAAGATATGTGTGGGGCAGGTAGGTAACACAGTAGATAGAGTACCAGCCCTGAATCAGAAGGACCTGAGTTCAAGTTTGATCTGAGATATTTGACTTCCTAGCTGTGTGATCTTGGGCAAGTCATTTAACCCCAATTGCCTCAGCAGAAAAAAAAAAAAAAAGAAAAGATGTGTTTAACATATATATATACATATATCCATATTTGTATTTATATATATATATATATATACATACATATATATATACATACATATATATATACACATAACTAACTTGCTTGGGAGTGATGGAAGAGGAGCAAAAAATGTCTACATGTGTTTATGTGTATATATATTTACTTTATTCTTTTTCCTCCCTTTCATCCCCCTTAACTCCAAGCAGA
This sequence comes from Sminthopsis crassicaudata, assembly GCF_048593235.1. Lineage (NCBI taxonomy): Eukaryota > Metazoa > Chordata > Mammalia > Dasyuromorphia > Dasyuridae > Sminthopsis > Sminthopsis crassicaudata. The sequence continues at coordinate 215,437,329 of NC_133619.1, read as the reverse complement.
CCTTAAGATGGGTTTCTCTCCAACATTCTCTAGGATAGGTACTGCAAAAGTTATTCTTCCCATTATACATGTGAAAAAATTGAGGCATAAGGAATCAACTTGGTTAGTTAGAATCACAAGTCTATAAAGTATCACTGCTTGGACTCCCTCAGGTTTTCTTATTAAAGTCTGGTATTCTTTTCTGTTCTGCCATATCTCCCCTGCAGATGGGAATAATCCTCAAGCTGACAATTCAACATCCAAATTTGCCTCTATTATTGTTGTTGTTGCTATTTTGCTTTAAACCCAAAACCACTGATCTGGAATACAAGATCCCACTGAAGGTGGGCTCACACTAATTCTTCTCTTTAAGAAATTTCTTTGGATTGTACACAGCAACAGCCAAGATGATGTGATGATCAATTCTGATGGCTGTGGCTCTTTCAGTAGTGAGGTGATTTGTGCCAATTACAATAGACTTGTGATGGACAGAGTCATCTGTGGGGTTGTGGGGACTGAATGTAGATTACAACATAGTATTTTCACATTTTTTGTTTGCTTGCTTTTGGTATTCTCATTTTTTATCTGATTTTTCCTGTGCAGCTTGATAATTGTGGAAATATATAGAGAAGAATTGTACATGTTTAACCTATATTGGACTACTTGCTGTCTAGGGGAGGGGGTAGGAGGGAGAAAAAAAATTGGTACACAAGGTTTTGCCAAGGGTGAATGTTGAAAACTATCTTTGCATGTTTTGAAAATAAAAAGCAATTCAAAAGAAATTTTTAAAAGTTTTCTTGGAAATTGTTGATTAAAAACAAAGTCCCATATGCACCAAAATGCCTATATCAACCCTTTTTATGATAGGAAGTACTAGGAATAAGGAAGATACACTTGGGAAATGGCTAAGAAAAGGGTACATGAATATGATGGAACATCATTGTAAGCAATCACAAATATATTATAGAAAGGATTAAAATACTATGAACTGAGCACCAGCCTTGAATTCAGGAAGACCTGAGTTCAAATCTGGTCTCAGACACTTAACACTTCCTAGCTGTGTGACCCTGGGCAAGTCATTTAACCCCAGCCTCAGGGAAAAAAAAAATACTATGAACTGATGATAAGTAGGCCTCAGAGACAAGAAAACAACATACTTTTTCATCGTTGCCTGTCTTTGTGAGGCTGCTTTCACCATTGCTTGTAGAATCACACATAGAAACACACTGTTGACAACAAAAGTTATCTTTCTCTTTATTATTATTATTCAACAATATAATTGTACATCTCATTTTTGTATGGAAAGTCTTAACACCTTGGGAAAAAAACTTTATTTGGTTCATGGCTTGGTCTTTGGGAATGGTAATCCTGTGAGGGAGGTTAAGGGAGTGTATCAGGTCAATTCAACAAGTTTGCTCATTCTTGGTCTGGGTACTCTCATTAGGGATGTAGAGGAGAAGGGACTAGAAAACACTTTTTCCCCCCCCTTAAGAAGCTTATGACCTATAAGTGTCTCTCACTGATACACAGGGGGTACTACAGAATCAGTCCTGCACTTGTGGACTCACAGAGAGGGTTTTGGAAGCCTCTGAAAATCCTTATGAAAATACCAATTATCAATCCCAGAATTGTTTTATCACAGGAAAGTAGCTAGCAGGGGAGATTGTAGGAGTTCAAACATCAAGGAACATTAATAATTTTGAACAATCCTCTCATTTAAGTGATGAGAAACTGAGGCCAAGTAAGGTAAAGTCATACAAAACATCAATAGAATCAGAACATGATTCTGTCTTTAGATCCACTGTTTTCTCCCCTCTGCCTCCAAAATTCTCTGACTTCCTTTGAAACTAAGGTCAAATCTCACCTTCTGCAAGAGATTTTTCCTGCCTGATCTCTCTTCTCGCTCTTCTTTCCTCCTTTCCTCTGAGGTTACAAATCTCTATATACAAATGTATGTATCATATACGTACATAATCATTTTGCATGTTGTCTACCTTTTTAGAATGAGCTCCTTGAGATCAAGGACTAACTTTTGCTTTTCCTTGCATTCTTAGCCCTTAGCACAGGGCCTGCCATATGGCAAACAAATGCTTATTGATTGATTGATCGATAACATACTGCCTTACACCTCAATTCTGATTCCTTCAACTCTCCTCACCATATCCTTTAGAGCTGTACCCCAAGAGTTGGATGTCCATCTGGGCTAGCTACTATAATTCTTAGAATGGGCTAAAGATGTAACTCATAACTTTGTTCTGTTGTTAGTGGACAATGAGCCTGCTAAGGATACAATTATGACAAACAATACATCAATAACTCACATCCAAATGTCAACATTTGTTGCCACAAAATCTCTTTTCCGGCCTCAAATAATTCAGTAACTTGATATAATCCAATTTTCTTTTTCTCCTTTAGATTCAGTGCCCCAAAGAAGCCACCAGTATTTTTGACTTCTGTTCTCTTGGGGAAATGTGTAGCTCTGAGAAAGCAGTAAATAATACAAACAGTAGAGATTTGGTCCTGCAACTTTTTGTTAGAGTGAAAGCAGTTTCTGATAAGAATCGTATTTTGGGTATTCAAGAGCATTTACAGGAGCCTCACCAGTGTTCATTACATGATGTTAATATTTACAGAAAATGAAATAATTATAAAAAAAATTTTTACAACGAAGTTTGAGCATCCTCAGGGCTTTGGAAAGCTGGGTTATGTTGTCCCCCAATGGCTCGTTCTTCAGCATAGGGGTTATCTGCTTGTTTAGTGTCTTCTATTTTTCTCCTGTTATATAAAAATAAAATATTATTATTATTTAAGAATTCTACAGACCAGAAGAAATTGTCACTAGGCCCATGATTTCATTAAAATAAAGCAGTGGTTCTCAAAATGGAACCACTTGGATCTTTGGGGGTCCTTAAAACTCTTTTCAAAAGATCTGTGATGTCAACACTATTCTCATACTAGTTTTGTCTTAACACTACTACATAATAGTACTTAATACATAATAATATCCTAAAACTAAGATATTATTTACTTATTACAGAACCTGTGAGGTAAGACTTTGTTCATATGAATCAAAATAATATATTGCAACAGACTGAAGCAGACATGAAAATCCAACTATTTTTAATTAAAGCAAATTATTAAAAGGATTTGCAATACTATGCCACTTTTCTCACCATTTAATTTTCCCATAAAATATATTTTTAATGAATTAATAATATTTAGATTTTTAAAATCAGGTTTAATTTCCAGTGTGAAACATATTAACAGATATAACCCATAAACAAAAACTCTTTAAAAAATACTCAAAATTTTAAGAATGTAAAAAGATCTTGAGACCAAAAAATTTAAGAACCTTTAATAATAGAAATTCCTTCTACCAATACACACTGGCACTTTTTCTGCAACTTATAATAGTCTCAGAAAGTTGGCTGAAACATTGAGAGACTAAATAATTTACCAAAAACACAGAATCAACTTAAGTCAAAAGCAAATTTAGAAACCAGGTTTCCCTAGCAGCTATGCTTATTATCTATACAATATATCATGCAAGCAGAGTTTCTTAACTTGGGGGGACAATAAAATTTCAAACATTTTGATATTTGCATTTTCCCCTCTGTAATCCATGTATGTGTGTATGTATGTGTGTATATATATAGTATCTTGGCCAAGAAAACCCCAAATGGAGTCACAAAGATGTTTGAAATGACTGAAATAATAACTTTTGAATTCAAATCAAATGCTTTCTCCCTACTTCATCACACAGAATTCTTTGATGAGAGCTTTCAAAGACATTGCCTTAATCATCTTTACATTGGCCTTAAGAGGTAGATAATATGCATTAAGAACACAGCATGACTAGTGCAAAGAATATCGCCTCTGACATTCTGGAGAGCAATTTGGACCTATGCTCAAAAAGTTACCAAAATGTGCATACCCTTTGATCCAGCAGTGCTACTAGGCTTATATCCCCAAGAGATTTTAAATAAGGGAAAGGGACCTGTATGTGCAAGAATGTTTGTGGCAGCCATCTTTGTAGTGGCCAGAAATTGGAAACAGAGTGGATGCCCATCAATTGGAGAATGGCTGAATAAATTGTGGTATGATTTCAGAAAGGCCTGGAGAGACTTACATGAATTGATGCTGACTGAAATGAGCAACTCCAAGAGATCATTATATACTTCAACAACAATACAACATGATGATCAATTCTGATGGATGAGGCCCTCTCCAACAATGAGATAAACCAAATCAGTTCCAATAGAGCAGTAATGAACTGAACCAGCGACACCCAGAATAAGAACTCTGGGAGATGACTATGAACCACTAATAGAATTCCCAATCTCTCTATTTTTGTCCGCCTGCATTTTTTATTTCCTTCACAGGCTAATTGTACACTATTTCAAAGTCTGATTCTTTTTGTACATATATTGTATTTAATTTATACTTTAACATATATAACATGTATTGGTCAACCTGCCATCTGAGGGAGGAGGTGAGGGGAAGAGAGGAAAAAATGGAACAAAAGGTTTGACAATTGTCAATGCTGTAAAATCATCCATTTATATATCTGGTAAATAAAAAGCCATTAAAAAAAAAAAGAAGAAAACAAAAAAGAATATTGCTCTGAAATCAAGGAAGTTAAGTTCAAATCCTGCCCTTATTATTTAATACTAGTGTGACTTTGGGAAAGATACTTTAATTCTCTAGAATTCAGATATCTCATCTATAAAAAGAAAGCCTTGGATTAGATGGCCTCTAAAAGTCTTTTCCATTTCTTAATCCATGATCCTGTTTTTTCACTTTACAAATGGGAGAACTGAGGCTCAGAAGAAATATATGATTTCTACAAGTGGTAATATAACCAGTAAAAATGTTATTATTTGCATTTATAATAGCCCAAGTCTTGTTGCTCCTAGTTCATTGTTCTTTCCTTTACACCATATTCAATGAAACAACACTCCTGATTAGCTGAAACCACATTAATATGTAATTAAGAAGTGTTTAACAAAATTATATACATATATAAATTTATATAAATAAATCTATATAAATATGTGTTTTCTAAGTCAATATGTTGCTTCCAATGATCCATTTCTATTTGAATTCAAAACGAGTATCAAACTATACAACATATTAGTTCTCCATTCAGCTTACAAACACTAATGATACCCATCTATGTCAAGATTGAGAGGAAGATCCCCAGTAGCTTGGGCAAAGCCTTGTTGACGGGAATTTCCAGGAAGATACAATCCAGATGGATTGTAATCTACATCTTGGGAGAATGCCCCCATCAATGAGATTGCAGAGCCATTAAAATATAGAGATACTGAAGTTCTAGTATATGGACCTCTAGAAAAAGCTACTTACTTCTTTCGATCTCTGACACCAGTATAGATTAAGTACATAATTCCAATCACCACAATTCCCATGACCACTCCAAATATAATCATCCATATGGTGACTGGTGGCTCATAAGGAGGTGCTATTGTGGGAGGGATGCCCACAAACTCCAGACTGTTGTCATCCAAGCGGAAAGCATCATTGATGCGGCCCCTATAGAGTCTGTAATTAAGAGCACAACTAATTAAAGAGAGAACAAAAAAAAAGGAATAAATTATAAAGATGCTACATAATGACAAAACAGAACTCATTAGAAAACCCTAATAATGGGAAAAATTAAAAACAAAAGGAAAAGGGAGTAGCGAAGGATAAAATGGATAATTTTTTTTAAAAAAAAGTCTAGACAATTAAAAAAATAAATCAAGCCAATCTCTAGCATCTCTCAATTTCTGAGGTTTAAAAGCTCACAATGACAACTTAATAATCAGCTTTCAAAAGTCCATGTGAGCCTTTGTGACTTCTGCCTGGAAATCACTTCAAGGCTACCTGGGAATTCCTTTTAGCTAATGGATCTGAAGGCATAAATATCTGTACTGTCCAAGAATTGCGCACCCCATCTGAGACAAATCCAGGTTGAATTTTTCAGGCAGAATCATGCTAATGTCAGAGTCTATTCATTCCCAAGGGAGAAGGAGGTCCTATGATAATGGCCTATAATAGATTTTTTTTCACCATAACTGTTTACAAGATTTTAAAATGATAATTGTACCAATTGAGGAGTAGGAAATCTCTAGATTCTTCTTCTTGTGTCCTTTTTGTGAAAGACATCAGGAGAAGAAAGAAGGGAGATATGGTATGCTTCATTAATAAGGGAGATCTTCTTCCTCAAGATACATACATACATACATACATACACACACACACACACACACACACAAATTCTCAGGACTTTCAATTCATGTCACTTTAGCTAGAAAACCAAGTATTACCTGATTGCTTCTTCAACTTCTTCTCGGGGAACATAGGTCTCATTCTGAGGGGTAGTGACCAAGAAATAGAAGGAAATTCTGGGTTTCAAATCAGACACTTTCACATTGTCATCTCTAGGGAGAAACATAACATACATTATCTTTTATGATATATATGACATAAGAAACAACGTAAAGTAAAAGGACCCTAATTGATCATATGCATCTTTCTGTTCTAGAGAGAATAAGAGGGGGTTCAGTGTTCAGAAGAGAACAGTAATATGTAGAAAGTTTGATCATCAGGTCTCATGAATCATGGTTGTTCACTGCAAAAACCAGTTATTATGTCTTTAAAAGTTGTTTATCTTTAAAATATTGTTGTCCTCTGATGAACGTGGCTCTTTTCAACAATGAGATGATTTAGACCAATTCAATAGACTTGTGATGGAGAGAGCCATCTGCATCCAAGAGAGAATTATAGAGACTGAATGCAGATTGCAACATAGTATTTTCATCTTTTTTGCTAAAATTTGCTTGCTTTTTGTTTTCTCTCTTTTTTTTCTTTTTTGATCTGATTTTTCTTGTGTAGCACGATAAATGTGAAAATATGAATAGAAGAATTGCGCATGTTTAACATACATTGGTTTACCTTAAGTCTAGGTCGGGGAAAAGGAGGGAAAAAATTGCCCCAACCAACACAGAAAGCAGTAAATTAGGATGCAAACTACAGTGGTCTCAGAGCCAAGGGATCTTCAGACTTCTCATCTCTAATGCTTCCTATCTGTGTGACCTCAGAAAAGTAACTGAGACTTTCTGAGTCTTCATTTTCATATCTGTAAAATGTTGTTCAGTCATTTCAGTCATGTCCAGCCTTTTTATTTTTTTAATTAAAGCTTTTTATTTTCAAAATATATTCATGAATATTTTTTGACATTTGCTCTTACAAAACTACATTCCAGTTTTTTTCCTTTCCTTCCCTCTTCCCCGCCCCAAGTCAATCGGCAAGTGATCCAATGTTTTGCTTTTTTGCTGAGGCAATTGGGGTTAAGTGTCCTGCCCAGGGTCACACAGCTAGGAAGTGTTAAGTATCTGAGGGCAGATTTGAACCCAGGTCCTCCTGACTTCAGGGCTGGTGCTCTATCCACTGCACCACCTAGCTGCTCCAATCCATTGTTAAAAATGGGCAATTTCTCTATACATATTTCCACAAAAATCATGCTACACAAGAAAAATCAGATCAGGGACAGCTAGGTGGAGCAATTGATAGGGCACCAGCCCTGAAGTCAGGAGGACCTGGTTTCAAATCTGGTCTTAGACAACTAGTACTTCCTAGCTGTGTGACCCTGGTTAAGTCACTTAACCCCAATTGCCTCAGGGGGAAAAAAAAGAAAAATCAGATCAAAAAGATTATCCAACTCTTTATGACTTAATTTAAGGTTTTCTTGACAAAGTTATTGGAGTAGTTTGCCAATTTTTCCACATCCCCTTCAACATTTCTCTTGTCTCTTCAATTTATTTTAGTCACTCTGACAGGAATCAGATATTACTGTGCACTCTACTAATTATCTCTGCCCACTTAGTCCTCTAGCATACTAATCTCTTTCTGGTCCTGATCTAATAGAGAGGAATACAAGAATGGGATAAGACAATGAAGACAAAAAAAAAAAAAAAAAAGAAAAAAAGAAAAAGAAAAAAACTATCAGTACAAATGTTTTCATTACAGTTTTAGGCTTCCAGTACTGCTGATAAGATCTACAAAAGGAAAAAGGCTGTTTCATTTGGCCATGGGGAAAGTTTTATTCCAAGAAGGCGAGCAAGGTATCCATGTCTAAAAAGGCATAAGTAGAACTAGGAAGAGAATAAAAATCAAGACCCCACTCAAATTAGTCAGTGGGCAGGTAGGATTCTCACTGCTCAGTTAACATGCAACAATGCATGAAGAATGATAATATGGATATGCTACATTTATAAGAGCTCCTGAGAAAAAGAGACTCTTCTTCAAAAAAGGGATGGTCCTATACCATGAAGGGGAGGTCTAAATAGTCTAAATGAAGTTAGTATTGAGAAACAGTGAGTCAGAAAAGGAGGGCTGATTATGCCTCTTCATAGGACTAGACAAAAGACAGAAAATATCACCACCATCAATAAACATCCTTCTATCCCTGACAGCTTCCTTATCCCAAGCAATATCTGATTCACCCCAATTCTATAACAAATATTTTGAACAGGACCCTCAGAATTCACTGAACAAGAGTAGACCTTCAGTTTAAACTGAACATCACCTCCTTAACCAAAGTCTGACTCCTAACAAAACTAAGAAAATGTAATGAAGTTAAGCCAATAATTCAAAAGTCACTCACCTAAACAGGATAGTCTGACCTTTTTCTTGTAAAAAATACTGTCTCATGGCAAAAGCAATTGATGACTGGAACAAATACAATTCATTGTCATTCCAGCTATACTGTGGAGGGAGAAAAAAGATAGAATATAATTACCTTGAGAGCAGAAATTATTTCTCTTTTGTGGTTGTATTCCTAAGAGCCCAGAACGGTGCCTGGTACATAGTTAGCAACTTACAGATGCTTGTTGAATGACTGAACATTTACTGTTTAATCAGCAGCTACCAGTTCTGAGTATGAGCTTTCTCTAAGTTCACTAATTACTTTGGCCTATAAGTATGAGAAAATAACGTATGTATTTCAATAAATAGCTTTTCTCAGTCTAGTTTTGACTCTGAGATGTATTCTATAATGATTTTTAATATGGAATATCAAAATTCTTAGTACAGTTTTAAATATTAATAGCCTTAAAATGCATTAAGACTTTTGGGGTACTCTATATTAAATTGCCATTTTTTTATTCACTTGCCTTTGTTAATCACTGTAATCTGAATGGTATGTTGGATCTTTCTAATGTATTATCCTTCCTTTTCTTTATAGAAAAAAAAAGAAGCCAAGGCCGAGAATTGTCCAAGATAAATCAGATCAGGATTAAAAGTCAGCTCCTCTAACTTCCTTTGTACCAGGGTGTCTCCTGTTATAAGTTTGACATTTTTAAAAAATCACTATGCCACCTAGTTGCCCTATTATTATTATTATAATTATGCTTGAAGTATTAGCATAACAAATCTATATGACTATGAAGTATTTTCATAGTTTGGCGAGAAGCAGTATCTGTCCAATTTTGTTGATCTCATTTATCTAAGGCTGATACATTAGAAGTGTCAAACATACCAATCAGAGGTTCCACAAAACTCGTTAGTGTAGTCCAAAGCAGATTAAAATGTAACTGGTAAATATTTAACGAAACAAATATACTAATAAAAATAAATATGTAAATATGTGCAGTGCTTAAGTCAATATGCAGCCCATTGGAATCTTCATATATGTTTTTTTTGGCTTCTTTTTCTATTTGAATTTGACATCACTGGTTTACACACTGTTGTTGGTCATCCTTTGTTCTCAAAGCAGACCAATGACACTGGATAAAGTGAGGCAGAACTTTGCAAAGTTATCAGTCTCATTCTTTCCTCCAAAATCATCAGAGAACAGAGGCAAAACAAGAGTCAACATAACTGACGATAGTCCTACTTACTGGATACACAATATTCACACCAAAGGATGAAAACGGAGACATTCAGTCAATCATTTGTCTACACTAGCCCAAACTAGTTTTAAAGACTCACTTAATTGCACTGATTTTTTGACATGGATACATAAAGGAAATCACACAGGCTGATTTGTTTTTACTAATACCTCTAGAATGTTGCCAGAAGAGCATAGAATTTATTATAGTCTCTTTACTTGATCCCATTTGGCCCCCTTTATTTTACAAATGAGAAAATAGATTTCTAGAGGTAAAATGACTTTCTGAAAGTCACACAAGTAAATAAACAAGTAACAAAGTACCTTATCATCTATTTCTCCTACTCAGATCTGACTCCAAATTTCATGCATTTGACCCAGCTTGCAGAGGCTATACTAGTCTTGAATTCCTCTTTTGATCAACTCCTAAACAGGTCTATAATTAAACTATTCTTTATTGGATTCTTAGAACTAGAATCTAATTTTTGCAATGTACCTGTATTTGTATTTTTATTTCTAGTTGAACTCTAAGCAGCTAGTTGAGGAAATGAATAGAATGCTCAACCAGGAGTCAGGAAGACTTATCTTTGTAAATTAAAATCTTATCTAATTAAATTAAGTTAAAATCTGTGGAACTTGAGCAAATCACTTAATCATGTTTGCTTCTATTTTCTCATTTGTAAAATGAGATCAAAACAAAATGGCAAACCACTCCAATATCTTTGTCAAAACAACAAAACTCCAATGAGGTCATGAAGTCACACACAACTGAACAAAAAGTTGGTCCTTATAAAATATGCCATAACACTATTTTTTTTTCCTGAGGCAATTGGGGTTAAGTGACTTGCTCAGGGTCATATAGCTAGAACAAATACTAATTCTAACACTAGAAAGATTCAAAAATGAAACTAATTTGATGTACTTATTTCTCCACCTGGAAGAATTCTCAAATATGTATGTCATTGTAAAAGTAACTGACTAAAAGAAAACCTATTTCTTCTTTTAATAACTTAACAGTGGATAAACAACACCTTTCTCTGAAATGAATAATAGCATCTTTGGCTCTTATTTACATAATTTTTATACTTTAGCACAGAAATCTTATTGATTACCATAACAATTTCAAGAAATTGTAACAAGTACTAACAAAAAAAAAAAAAAAAACCCACTACCAGCTCACAAGTATTAATGTTATATCACTTAATGTTTTAGAGAGAACACTTTACATATTTACATATATAACATTTGATATTAACCCACTTTTGTGAGATAGTCAAGAAGGCTATTATTTCTCTCCCCCTATTTAGTAGATAGAAAAATTGAAATTCAAAAAATTTAAGTGTCGTTTCCACCATCATACAGATTCAAAGATGTGCACAGAGCTGAGACTTTAACTCTCTGACTCTAAGTCCAGAATCTTCTCCAGCTTTTTTCTTTCCTGTTCAGTCATGTGAGATTCATGACCCCATTTGGGGATTTCTTGGCCAAAAAAAACTGGAATGGTTTGCCATTTCCTTCTACAGCTCATTTTACAGTTGAGAGTCGAGGCAAGCAGAGTTAAGTGGTATGCCAGGGATCACACAGCTAGTAATTATCTGAGATTTAAACTCAGTAACATGAATCTTTTTGATTCCAGGCTCAGCACTCTATTCACTGTGCCATGTCCCTTTGCAAAGAAAAAAAATCCACAGGGCGAAGTTATTAGGAGAGGAATATGATTTCTACTTTTCTAAATATACTGGTGTTTTCTTATCAGGCCCTCTTTCTGAAAACATAACAAGAAAAATAATGGGAAGAGCTATCCAGAGTACTTACTGCATCATCTCCAAATGCTGATTTCAGACTTATCCTCACTTTGATCCTGTAGTCATTATCTGATTTAAAAGAAATGGCAAGGTTGAGCAGTAGGAAAACTACCATATCTGGTTGTACTTTCATTTTTCCCCAGTGCTGGGATATGAAATGGAGAATGAGGAAAGTGTGTAGTGAGGGCAAGGAAAAAGTTGTCAGGGTTTTTTTTTTTTTCCTTAGCAACTTCAATTCTTTCTTTCCTACTTCTAAGAGAAGTGCACTTTCTAGAATGATTTTTGCATGTTGTTTTCCACTTTCTGTTCTTTTCTCTTTTTCTTTCCATTTTCTCTTCTCTTCTCTATCCCTCTTTCCTTAGTATACAAAATGATAGTGAGTGTGGGCAACAATTAAGATTAGGAGAACAATTGTGGCTTCCCTCCTCTTCCTTTCCTCACTTTCAAACTCTGGGTCTTAAAATAGTTTAATGCAATATCCATGATTATATTAAGTTATTATATTATATTAATTACAGAACTTTGGAAGTGGAAAAGACCTTAACTATCACTAATAAGTCTCATCATTTCACAGGTAAAGAATCAATCAGTGAACACTTAATGAACACTTTCTGCACAGCATAGAATAGGAGATGAACACCATCAAAGATAATCCAATATTTATCCAGTCATTCTCCAAATATTTATTTAGCACTTCATCTGTGGAAGGTATTACACTATGTATATGGAATTATTGATAGGAGACAGTAGAAAGCAGAATTTAAGCTCTGAAATGATTATCTAGTACTTACAAGGACTCCAAGCAGGATTCCAACCCACTGAAGTATCTCTGTTATGTTCTTTCAGCCATTCTAATAAGGGATTAAAATATGCAAGCAATGGTCCTGCATCCATCGTCTTCTTTCCTACAACATTTTCTAATGCTCTTGTCCAAGGTTCTGATGTTCCCAGCTTCAGCATATCACTGTACACAAAAAGAAAATTGGAAAGATGTTTAGAGCCATTTGGGAGATTCTACTTCTGCAGCCAAATGAACAATCCTAAATTAAATTTCCTTCTTAGGCTGTTAAATAAACAAGGTCCTTTGATTTTGGGGATTTTCTCCAATCCATATCTATCCCTTATCTGTGTTTCTTTTATGCAGTCAAAGGCGTGGAGCTGTGATACCAGAGAGTTATCTTCTCCCAGTGAGAGCCAATCATCCAATGTCATTCACTCCTACCTCTTTAAAAACTGAACATCTATAACACAAATTGGAAAAAGAACCTTAAGATGGTTTCTTTTTCCCTTCCTTTTTCAGAAAGGTGATCAAATGAAATGCTACACATGAAAATTAGCCATACTAGAGAATAAATAAATGGAAAAAAGGGAACAATTTCTTACTGCAACTTTTTTCCAGCTTCAGTAGAGTTGGTGATGTCACACTTATGAAGAAGAGTTGATGGCTGAGCAATTTTACAAAGAGCTTCATGGAACTGGAACTGATAAATAGTCCTTGTGTAATATCTATACAAGAAACAAACAACAATCTCAAAGTTAATTACTTGAGGACCATCACAATAGGACATGGAAGTTTAAATTATATCTTACATTCTCCTTCCTCATACCACATACTCTGAAATCCAATGACAGTGATTTCTTTGTTCTTCTTCACATAAGATACTCCATGTCCTGACTCTAGGCATTTCCAGTGATTGTTTGGGATGCTCTCCCTCCTCATTTCTGCCTCCTGGCTTTCTTCAAGGCTCAGCTAAAATCTTACCTTTTATCTCCCTTAATTCTAGGATCTTCCCTCTGTTCTCCAATATGTCCTATATATATGCTTGTTTGTAAATGGATAATGTTTTCTTTTGCAACATGACTTTTATGGAAATGTTTTGCATAAAGGGAAGAAAGGAGAGATCCCTTCTTGAACCTCAAAAGTTTTAAAAACAAATGAAAGAATTGTTTTATATGTAACTCAAAAAAATGTTTAAAATTTTTTAAAAAATAAAATGAGGAGATTAAACAAGATCAGGAGTTGTTAACCTGGAATCCAGTGAACCTGGATGGGAAAAAAAAGACATTTTTATTTCAAATTAATTGGTTTTTTTCTTTATAATTCTGTATATTCTATTGTTTGCTTTAAAAAAAAAAAAACATTCTGAGAAGAGATACATCAGTTTAACCAGACTGTCAAAGGATATCTGCGGCATTATAGTCAATTGTCTACAGAAGTAACATATACAAAGCTATGAGAATAAAGACATTACCTGATGAAAGAATAATCATTAGCAACATGAAAGAGAGCAGCAGGGTCACAGTAGGTTTCATCATGGGGTAGGGGCTCCACTACACCAACTATCTCACGCCTTGGGAGAAAAAAAGAAGGGAATTTTAGAGTGAGAACATTTTCTTCATCAGAAGGCAAAGTAAATAGCTATCTAGAACAATGAATATTGCCTGATAAGCCATAATGGTATTGATAATAACAAAGATGATAATAATGTTGATGTTGGCACAAGACAAAGAGTTTGACAAGTTATAGATCACAGGTTAAATCCTTTTTATACTACCTTGAAACTAAGAATGTTTTTTACATTTTAAAATCCAATAAAACCTTTATTTAAAAATATTAAAACTATGGGGGCAGCTAGGTGGCACAGTGGATAGAGCACCAGCCCTGAATTCAGGAGGACCTGAGTTCAAATCTGGTCTCAGACACTTAACACTTCCTAGCTGTGTGACCCTGGGCAAGTCACTTAACCCCAGCCTCAGGGGGGAAAAATATTAAAACTATTCTTTTCTTCTCAGTCACACAAAAACAGTAGGATGGATCTGGTTTCTGGGGCCATATTTTGCCGATTATAAGGAATCAAAGAGAGGCATCATGGGTGGCCCTCAAGTCAGAAGAACCCAAGTTCAAAATCTCCTTCTGTGTGTTACACCTGGATAAGTCAATTCTCAATATCTCAAGCATTTCTCTCAGATTATAACATATTTTATTAGACTATGGACCTAAGAAAAGGTGTTCTTTTTATTCATCTAACTAAAACTTAGTTTTTTTAATTGAACAACTAAAATTTACTTTTAAAAATCAAGTGTTAAAAAATTAAACTTAAAAGTTTTTGCTGTAGTACTTAATACTTTGTTTCAGACATTTACAAAGATTCAATTAATTTTCATGACATTTGTCTTTAACCAGATAATGAGCTAATAGACCAAATTGACCAAAAGAGATTGAAGTTTCTTAACTTTCTATCCTAGAAAATGAGACACTTACTAGGTCTTTTGGCCACATCACTATAATTAATTGATAAAGCCAAATTTGTATTCAATAGACCAAATCATGAGTAAATCAAGGCATTGTTGGGATATTAGCCCTCTTAGTTTGCTTTTTTACATATAATAATTTTGAATAGATTTTTTACATAAACAGCTTATTATTTGCAAGATTGCATATGGACTTTGTGAAGCTCAAATCAAGCCAATGTCTGATGGCATTTGTAGTATAATCTTCAAGAGCACATCTGCTATAACCCTGAAACAATCAGCTTAAGCTTCCAAATTTATTGTCCCTGATTCTCATATCATTCCCACTAACATGTAAGCTCAATTCTTTTCCCGTTGTGATCACAATTTTACTAAATTTTTGTTAAAAATGTGGGTTAGGATCAAGAGTCATTAAGTTTATTGTAGTGTAGTTATTTCAATTGTGTTCACATCTTTGTGAACCTACTTGGGGTTTTCTTGGCAAACTGGACAGTTTGCCCTTTGTTTTTCCAGGTCATTTTATAAGCAAGCAGGGTTAACTAACTTGCCCAGAGTCACAGAGCTATTAAGTGTCTAAAAAGCCAGTTTCAAACTCAGGAAGATCCAAGTCCAGCACTTTACACTGGGCCACATGGCTGTTTCCTTACCATATCTAGCTCAGGAATGAGTAAATATAATTCTCTCCAAATCCTCAGGTCAGTGTCAGTCACAGATTTTAAGAGTGAATGAAATGAAGAAATTCTTTCCATATCCTCTTTTGTATCATATTAAAATATGTTTGAAATTCAAATTTGCCATCAGTATAAATGTAGAAGTGAAACCACCCCATTTAGTTCTGGTGACTAGTTAACAACTTTGGATTGAATTAATCAGATGTGGATAAGAACAAGGCCTATGTACCTCCTTGAAGCAATCATTCAAGTCAGTGTATAAGATACATCAATACCCAACAGAAAAGATATTCCCAATTTTTTGGATGTAAAAGAAAAAATGAGCAAAAGTAAGAATAAAAGTGGCAAAGAAAGGAGATATGAGAATATTTGATTAAGCTGTCTTAAAGAGATCCAGACTGAGGATAGTCCTAAGAAAAGAGTAGTTCTTTTCCCAACTTTTCCTGAATTCTATCTATCCACAGTTCTCATCAAATAAGTTGTTTTCTTATTAATCAAATATTTCCAGAAAACTGAATTTTTGCCTCAATTACAAAGAGGCAGGATTTGAATTATCGTTCCCCATTTTTCCACTGTTATTGAAAATAGGGAGGAAAAAAATATGTAGTAGTTTTATTATTATTCAGTCATATCCAATCCTTCATGACCCCATTTGGAGTTTTCTTGGCAGAAATATTGGAGTGGTTTGCCATTTTCATTTTCAGCTCATTTTACATAAGGAAACTGAGCCAACCAGGGTTAAATGACTTGGTCAATCACACAGCTAGTAAGTGTCAGGCCATATTTGACTCTGCTCTTCCTAACTTCAGGTCCAACACTCTTATCTACTGTGCTATCTACCTTGTCCAAGGCTGCAAAAAAGTAATGGTTGTTAATACATGTCTTTTACCCTAGGCAAGTTGACTCTGATAAATCTCTTAAGTTCTAGAGTTCTGAATTTAAGTGGACTATCCTAATTCATTATTCCAAAAGTCTGGCATTTTTATGATGATGAGCCTCCAAGATGTCTAAGGAGGGATAAATCAATCCTGGTAGGAAGTAGAATAAGCCAAATCTCCCACAGTCAACTAGTAGTGGGATCAGGCTCATCAGGAGCCTTTTTTTTAAAAAAGATTATTCTGGGTTACTTCTCAAAAAACAAAAAGATTTGAAGTAGGAGAACATGAGTTCAAATCTGACCTCAGACACTTAACACTTCCTAGCTATGTGACCCTGGACAAGTCACTCTATCCCAATCACCTCAGCAAATAATAATAATAAAATAAATTTTAGAAAAGATTATTGTAAGCTTTTCATCTCTCTGTAGAATAGCTAGGTAACAAAGTAGATAAAGCGCTAGGGTAGAAGTCAAGAAAACTGACTCTTTTGAGTCCAAAAGGACTCTTCTTGAGTCCAAATTCTTGGATACTGACTAGCTATGTGACTCTGGACAAGTCACTTAGCCCTGTTTGCCTCTGTTTCCTGCCCTGTAAAATGATCTAAAGAAAGAAATAGCATCTAGTATGTTTGCCAAGAAAACATGACTGAAATGACAATTTTTATCTCTGTCTTATTACAAATAAGTTGGAAATGAAGTTTGAAGAATGAACTTAAGTCATGGACAAGGTCTCAGAATTTCTTTTAGCATGAGTTATATGAATTGCTTCAATAATCTTTTGAAAAGCTAAAAAAAGAAAGAAAAGAAAGAAAGAAAAGAAAGAAAAGAAAGAAAGAAAGAAAGAAAGAAAGAAAGAAAGAAAGAAAGAAAGAAAGAAAGAAAGAAAGAAAGAAAGAAAGAAAGAAAGAAAGAAAAGAAAGAAAGAAAAGAAAGAAAGAAAGAAAGAAAGAAAGAAAGAAAAGAAAGAAAGAAAAGAAAGAAAGAAAAGAAAGAAAGAAAGAAAAGAAAGAAAGAAAAGAAAGAAGAAAAGAAAAGAAAAGAAAAGAAAAGAAAAGAAAAGAAAAGAAAAGAAAAGAAAGGAAAAGAAAAGAAAGGAAAAGAAAAGAAAGGAAAAGGAAGAAAAGAAAAGGAAGAAAGAAAGTTAGTTTTGCTTTACAGCAGGGATCGTTCTACTAATAGTAACTTCAAGACTTCACTTGGATCCCTATTTCTTGTGAAATTTTACCCATTACTGGATTTTACATAAGACTGTCTTCCCTAAAAGTAAAATTATTTACATGACACTAAAAAATAAATAAATAAATAAAATTGACATGACACTAAAAAAAAAAATAATCAAATTGAGTTTGCAGAGGTAAAATTGACACATCCTGGCAACAGCTTAAATGACAGTGGTGGTGTTGGTGGTGGTAAGAGAGTGAGAAGTCAACCATAACTTCTGGGTTGCAGATCTGAGGGATGTGGTTGCCCTCTACAGTAATAGGGAAGTAAGGAAGAGGGAATGATTTAGGAGGGAAAATGAGCTCTGTTTTACACATGGTGAATTTAAGATAACTATTGGACATCCAGTTTGACATGTCTGAAAGACAGTTGAAGATGTGAAATTGGAGGTCAAAAAGAAAGATTAAGATTAGGATAGGAAGATTTAAGACATAGATAGTAACTAAATCCATGGCAGCTGATGAGATGGCCAAGTGAAATAGAATAATGGGAGAATATAAGGACACCTATTAGATCCATTAGAGGGTCTAATCTGGATCAGAATCCAGCAAAAGAGATGCAGGTCAGATAGGAAGGAGGAAAACCAGGGGAAAAGGGTGTCCTTGAAAACCTAGAAAAAAGAGAATAGCAAGAAAGGAAGAATGATTGATATGTCAAAGTCAAGGAGAATGATGACTTAAAATAGATAATTGGTAAAAAGCCAATTTAAAAATGTCAAGGATGATATTTATTAATTTACAAATAGACTGAGCATTAAGTGTTTATAGTATCTGAACAAAAAATATTCAACTGGACTAAGTTTGTCGTTACCAAAAAAGGGCCCCAAAGTGAATATCTGACCATAGTATTTATACAATTGTCATCACCAATTTTTGAGACCATTTTTCTCATTAGAAACCAATCATTTGTTGTACAACATTGAGTTAAGACCAAAATTAAATAATTTTAGAGGTGATTACTCAAGGAGATTGTCACTATAGAATCAAATTGAATCAAATTAACAAGATTTAGAAATAAGTCTCTCAGAATTGTTAGCTTTTTTCCCTGTGATATCTGACTAGTTTCTCACCTCAAGCCAAACACAAATCACAATTGATGTCTTCATTACACTTTAGTTATATCATTCTAATTTAGATAAATAAGGCTGCTTCATCACATTCAACAGCACATTAATAGACTTTCCTTCATTAAAACTTTACATTAAAATTAACTCAACACTTGTAGGCTTTAATAACATTTGTTATTTCTTTGTTAGTTTCAGAATCTTCTATCAATGCTGGATCCATATAACTTTAATTTGGTGTCTCATCAGAGGAAAAGAAATAGCAGTAAAAACAAAAATATTTATTTTATCCTATATTAAAATCAAATGTACTTTTTATTCTTATTAGACTGAAAAAACTTTTATGTGAAACATAAAAGTTTAAGATGATAAGGATAGCTAGAAAATTGAGACTGAAGTGTTTTTTTTAATATCATCATCAGTTATAATGTTTGATAATTTTGAATAGGAACTAGTAGAATATTCTGTAGTTGTCAACTGCATGAGCATTGTTAAGCTGTTTAATTTACTCTACCCCTAATGAGATTATATGCTCTTGGAGATGAATTATAGTCTTAAAAACAGCTTCATAGATTTAAAGCTAAAAGTTCCTTTGAGGTAATTTAATTCTATCTTTAAAATTAAAAAAAAAATGAGGAAAATGAAACCTCAGGAGGGAAGCAACTTGCCTCAAAGTGCCTAAGTGGCAAAAAATGAGATTTGAATTCTTAACCTTTGCCTTCAAATCTAGCTTCTTCTCAGCATTGGCAATTTAGGAAATAATAAGACTCCATCAAATTGCTTTCTTTAAATGAAAATACATTTGAGACAAATTGTAAATGAGAATCTCATAAATAAGATTGCCCTTGCTGATCTCTCTGACACCAAATCACATCCTTAATTCTGTCAATCCAGGGAAAAGAATCCATTGAGTTGCTCTAGACTCACGTAAATTAATTTTTCATTTTTGAACTGGTGTTCTCTCCCTGTCTCTCTGTCTTGCTGTCTTGTCAGTCTCTCTTTCTTCTTATCTTTTTCTCTTCTCCTAAATTCCTATATCACTCTTGGGCACTTACATGCTATTATTTATTATAATATATGTATTATATATTATTCTTACTTTTTTTCAACATGTATATGTCTTACTTCAAGTATGGGATAAAAGATGGTCAGTAAAAGTGGCTAACTCCAGAAAGGATTCTCACAGTACTTGAATAAAACCTATGTTGAATTTATGAGAAAACATGGACAGGAATTAATGATACTGAATGAGAAGATTGTCAACTATGGCAATTCATCTGTATCTATGGAGTTAGTGCCCCTGGAATCAACAAAGAACCAAAAATTTCTACCTCTCTAGCTAGATTGTGCCTGTCTTTGAAGATGGTATCTTTTTCTTGTATTTCCCTATATAAGCCACTAACATAAAGCTTCATCCCACAGTGAAAGCTCAGCAAATACTTGTTAACTTACTTCATCTCCCACCACTTTTTCATCCATTTATCTTTGGGGATTTCACCCTTGAAAACCATCCATCTCCATTTCTCTAACATGTAAGTAAAAGGCATCGTTCCAACAATGGTGAGGGCTTGCTTGAACAGGAAATTTATTTCTGTTTCTGAAAGTTAAAATGGCAAAAAAAAAAAAAAAAAAAAGTTAATAATAGATATTAAGGTGAGGGTATAAACTTATGCTTTGAACTAAAAATATCTTCTACCACAAATACTAATTACTCTTCAACACATACAAACATACATAAAAATCATATGTAAAATAATACAACACATACAAACAAAATAATTAAAATCATTATGAAAAAAAAAGTACAAATACAACACATACAAAAAAATACAAATGCAAACATACATAACAAATCATATGTAAAATAAGACAACCAATTCTTTATTATCTCTGATACAGAAGTTAGGCCCAATTTGATTACATTATTAATGTAATTAGTTTCTACCTTCTCTCCCATTCCATTTTTCACCAGAACTAATAAAAATTTTAAATTGTGGTACTGAAGAAAACTGTAGAGAGTCTCTTAGACAGCAAGGTCAAATGAATCATCAATACTTAGAAAATAATTCAGGTTATTCCCCGGAAAGTCAAATACTGAAGCAGAAGCTTAGACACTTTAGCCACTAATAAGATAACAAAAAGAAAAACTGAAGATACAAGAAAAGGGGACAACAAAGGATGACATGAATAGATAGTGTAATAGACATAATGAGCTTCTACAGATTTCAGAAAATAGTGAAAGATAGAAGAACTTGGCATGCTATGGTCCATAGGGTCACAAAGAATCTGAAAATGGAATGAGTAAGCAACAGCAAAGTGAACATTATCCTGAACTGTCACCTACTTCCCCTATCTTTTTTAAATTCTCCAATGGAGATACCAGCAAGAAAAAAAGGAAGGAAACATTATAAACAAACATTTATTAAACACTTATTATGTGACAGGCATTGTCCTAAGTTCCTTCCTAATATTATATCATTTGATCTTCACAACTCTGGAATGTAAATGCTATTAAGTGACTTGCTCAAGGTCACAAAACTAGTAAATATCTAAGACTAGATTTAACCTCAGTTTTTCCTTAATCCAAGCTCAGCTTTTTATCCACTGAGCCAAGTAGCAATAAAATAGTTTTTTAAAAAGTCAGTCATACAGGAAAAGACAATGACAATTGTTGGAGGGAAAGTGGGAAAACTGGGACACTGATGCATTGTTGGTGGAGTTGTGAATGTATCCAACCATTCTGGAGAGCAATCTGGAATTATGCCCAAAAAGTTATCAAACTGTGCATACCCTTTGGTATGTGTTACTACTGGACTTATATCCCAAAGAGATTTCAAAGAAAGGAAAGGGACCTGTATGTACAAAAATGTTTGTGGCAGACCTTTTTGTAGTGGCTAGAAACTGGAAATTGAATGGATGCCCATCAATTGGAGAATGGCTGAATAAATTATGATATATGAATGTTATAGAATATTATTGTTCTGTAAGAAATGACTAGGGGCAGCTAGATGGCGCAGTGGATAGAGCACCAGCTTTGAATTCAGGAGGACCCGAGTTCAAATCTGGTCTCAGACACTTAACACTTCCTAGCTGTGTGACCCTGGGCAAGTCACTTAACCTTAACCCCAGCCTCAGAAAAAGAAAAAAAAAAAAAAAAAAGAAATGACCATCAGGATGATTACAGAGAAGCCTGGAGAAACTTACATGAACTGATGCTAAGTGAAATGAGCAGAACCAGGAGATCATTGTATACTTCAATAGCAATACTATATGAGGATCAATTCTGGAAGTGGATATCTCTATCAATGAAAGGATCCAATTCAGTCCCAACTGATCAGTGATGAACAGAACCAGCTACACCCAGCAAAAGAACACTGGGAAATGAATGTGAACTATTTGTATTTTTGTTTTTCTTCCCATGTTATTTTTCCCTTTCTAAATATGATTTTTCTTGTGCAGCAAGAGAACTGTATAAATATGTACACATATATTGTATTTAATATATACTTTAACATGTTTAACATGTATGAGACTGCTTGCCATCTAAAGGGAGGCGTGGGGAGAAGGAGGGGAAAAGTTGGAAAAGAAGTGATTGCAAGGGTCAATGTTGAAAAATTACCCATGCATATGTTCTATCCATAAAAAGGTATAATAAAAAAAAAAAAGGCCAGTCATAGCATTGTAGGTCCAATAGGACTCTTAGAGATCTTTTGAATAACCTCTTTTCTTAGCCTAGACAATCACTCCCTGAACAATCAAGGACTGACCTTAATTTCTTTTTTTTTTTCTTAAAAAAATTTTTTAAATAGTATTTTATTTTTCCAAATACATGCAAAGATAGTTTTGAACATTCATTTTTGCAAAACCTTGTGTTGGAAATTTTTCTCCCTCTTTCCAAACTCTCTCCCCTCTCCAAGACAGCAAGCACTCTGATATAGGTTAAACATGTGCAATTGTTCTAAATATATTTCCATATTCATCATGCTATGCAAGAAAAATCATATCAAAAGGGGAAAAAAAAAACAAGAAGGGAAAAAACCTAAGAAAACAAACAACAAAAAAGTGTAAATTCTATGGTGTAATCAATATTCAGTTCTCATAGCCTTCTTTCTGGATAGAAATCTCCAATCACAAGTTTATTGGAATTCCCTTTAATCACTGCATTGTTGAAAAGAGCCAAGTCCATCATAATTGACTGTCATACAATATTGTTGTTACTGTGTACAATGTTCTCTGGCCGATTTTCATTTCTATTAAGCCTCTTTCTGGTAACAGGTTCCAAGTTCTTTCATCTTAAAACACCCCTGTATATATTATCCCTATTCCCTCATTGTCACATGGCTTGCCTAACTAATATCATGTAGTGTAGCACCTCTCGCCTCCCAAGGGATGAAAGTGGAGTTTTCTGATTCCCAAATGAATGATCAATTACTAGATAATGCTCTCTCCCTATTTTAGTGAAATGCATTATTATTCACAATATCTGCAAGAATCAAAGATCTTAAATATAGTAGAAAAGGGGCAATGTCACAAAGAGAAAAATGGAAGTAAAAAGGTCTTTCTTTGCTTGAATCTCAAATCTTCCTCTCTTTCTTACTAACTATACACAATTATAGGATTTATACCTGGGAGGAGATTGAGATCCATCAAGTTCAAACCTTTAATTTACTGTTGAGAAAACCATAGCCATAGAAGTTCAATAGTACAACCTAAAATCATGCAGACAGTAAATTATTCCCTCTATCATAATCAAAAGTGGCTTCCTAATCAAAATAGTGCCTTTCTTAGCACAGCACTCACTAACAGAACTAAAGTTTGTTCCTGTAAGAGTTTGAGCTGGGGCAGCGAGGTGGTGCAGTAGATAGAGCACCTGGGCTGAAGTCACAAGGACTCGAGTTCAAATCTGAACTCAAGACACTTAATACTTCCTAGCTGTATGATCCTGGGTAAGTCACTTAGCCAAAATTGCCTCCGTAAGAAATAAAATTAATTAAAGCCTAAAAGAAAGTAAAGTTCTATGAGGGAAAAGAATATGATATAGCATAATTTAAATTGCTATCTTATTTAATGAAAGGCCCTTACATGAAATTAGAAGTCATGATAGCTTGATTTAGAAATAGTTTTCTGTGTTTAGCTTGTTTCATTAAGAATGATGAAAGATTCTTAAGTAGCCGTAATAATCAGAAATGTTTCCTTATATGGTTGTTTTGGGGAAAAACAAAACAAAACTATTATGTGCTAAACCTCACTTTGTATGTTCCTTAAGGAAATAGTCCAAGTTGTATTTATACCTTTTTATTTTCCTCTCTAGATTATTTTGCACATGGTATTTAGATAGGTAGATATGAAGGTAGTGGTTACTAGGTGACAGACACCATGTTAAATATTAGGAACAAAAATACAAGTGAATAATGTAGTAGTTGTTGTCTTCGAGGAATATATAGTCAAATGGGAAGGGGGAGAGAGGATAGCAGATCAGAAAAGAGGCAAATATGAGTATTACATGTGCATTTAATAAATTAACAAAACTTTGTTGAACTGAATCAGAGTTAAAAGATCTGGGTTCTTGTCTTGATTCAGCCATTTAATTTTATGTATTCTATAAGACAAATGTACTTAATCACTCATTTGTAAAATGAAGGGATATGGAGTGGATAATCTTTAACGTTCCTTCTAGCTCTAATTTTCTGTGAATATAAATCCCTCACTAGGTTGTGCTGTCAAAAACGAAAAAAAAAAAAATATTCTCTCCCTCCCTCCTCTGGATCTTACCTTTGAAATGTGGACTTGACCTCACTTCCTAAATCATACTTTTCCCTGCTCACTTTATAAACCAACTCCCTCATCACCTCCCTCAATTTAAAACTATCAGTTCATAGTTTCAGCCGGAAGAAAATAAAATGGAAGTCCTATAATCCAAATAATTAAAGTCTTCTCTGCTATTAGAAGATTTATGAGAGTTGTTCATTAAAAAAAAAAATCAAACTGAATATAGAATGAAGCTTAATATTTTTTACTTTCATTCTTTTTTCTTGTTTTGAGTGTTCTTGTACAAAATAACTGATATGGAAATGTTTTACATGACTGTACATGTAACCTATATCAGATTCCTGAACACCTCAGGGAGGAGGAAAAGGAAGGAAATGAGAATTTAGAAATTAAAACTTAAAAGAAACAAATGTTAAATTTTGTTTTAACTTGTAATTGGAGTAAAAATAAAATAGTATTTAAAAAAAAATCCAAACCTACAAGGACCATACGGCTCAAACCTATAGCTGAGTACAGAGAAGCCTCTCCTTATTGTCCCAATCATCTATCAGATGATTTATGCCCTACCTCATGAGGGATTCAAATAAAGTAATCAGTTCTCTTTCCCCCTCTTTCTCTCTCTCTCTCCAGTCCGTGTCTGTCTCTCCCAGTCTCCCAAACATTGAACTGCATCCCATGTACCCATTCTTCTTCAATGAAACTGAAATTAAACTTCCTGCACAAATCTTTTATTCTTCTTGAACATTGTCCTTTCTTTCCAAGCTAACCACCAAAACTACAGTTCCCAGAAGTCTATACCGTTAGATTCAAGAAACTTCCTCCTGTCTGCAGTGCAGTGTTCTCAAAACTTGATTACATACATTTAAGAATAATCTACTCTGGGCTCCAACACTAACTAACTGTATGATCATAGGCAAATCACATTATCTCCCAAGGTTTCAGTTTTCTAAGGTTTCAGTTTTCATATCTATAATATGAGAGGTTAAATGAGATGACCTCTAAGGTTACCTTCCAGCTATATGAATTCTTGAACTAGATGATCTCTGAGGTTTCTTATAGCCTAACTTGATGGAATTCCATTATTTTTTTTGTTATTTGGGGACAACAGTTACAATATCAGGAAAAGAAAAGGAAGACATTTTAAAAATAATGAAAGTCTTTCCAAGAAAAATGCCATTATATCCATTTTAAAACCCCTTTCTTTTGAACTTTAGCAGATCAGTGGTTATAGATGTTTTTATATAGCTGTCTTGGATACAGGGTTCTCCCCTCACTGGGGAAAAAGCAAAAAAAAAAAAATAATAATAATGTGAAAATTTACCATTATCATTCTGAAAAGTCGGTGGTAGGAGACCAAGGGCTTGTAAATGTGTAGGTGTGGCTGCTGAGAGGGACATAATTTCTCCAACTGCCTCATGGAACCCTTCGTTGGCCCCATTTCTCAGCAGAAAAGGTTGGGAAGCATAAGCCATGTCATACTGGATGTGACCCATTTCATGATGAGCAGTTAGAAAGTCATCCATTGTCACTTTTGTGCACATCTTAATCCTGTAATTTAATGAATAAAAAAAAAATTTTTTTAATTAGTCACACAATGGCCATACCGTCTAATCCAGAGATTTCAGTGCTTAGCCATATACTTCTAACAACTTTAAAAATAGAAAAATTCCTATATATATCAAAATATTTATAGCAGCAGTTTTTGTGGTAGCAAAAAAAAAAATAGAAACAAATCAGATACCCATCAATTGGGGATGGGCTCAACGGTCATATATGAATGAAGTAAAATATTATTATGTCATAAGATACAACTTATGACTCTGAGCCCATACTTTACTCTCTTCCTCCAAATAGTGAAGTCTTTCCACCATTCTCTCAACCAGAAGGCTGATAAAACTAGACTCATTCTTCCAACTAAATGCTTTGAAAAAATATGAGCAGTAAATACCAGTACCTGAAATCCCCTTTTCCCAAATCCCAAGCTGTAGGATGGCAGACCACTTTTCTGCCATCGCTAGGCTCCGTGAGCATCGAATTCTTCCAGAAACCCTCGGTCATGTTAAAGAGGCCAACAGATATAAAGAATTTCTCAGCTTCCTCAAATATCCTTTTTGCATCCCAATTCTAAAAGGTTTAAGAACATAAAGTTAGAATAGAGAGTTTAGAAAAGGTTGCTAAAAGTTTAAAGGGGGATATGATGGTACCTGACGCTTTACCCGATCTTATCTTGCCCAGTCAATAAACTTCTCAGTGTCAAGAGCACTAAGACTATATGCAAGATGCAGAAGTGCTGACCTCAATTAATAGGGGGAACATTTATCTGCGATTTTCCAAAATGAATGAAATTATAGATCTAGTCACTATTCTCAAATAATGATTAGTATTAAAAATTGATAACATCTTAAAGGACTGCTAATTCGATTTTCTCCTTAGATGGTCCCACATCCCCTTTACTATTACTGTTTGCTATATAATCAACCTAGGATAAATGATTGTGCAGATGGAGCTTTTCATTCCAAAGACAAGTTTCCTGGCTTTAAGTTTATATAAATTAAACATTAATAGCTATCTAAAATTGTCCAAGTGGTAATCTCATATTCTACCCTACTAATGACTGTTACACAATTATTGACCTCTGGTAATATTGATGTCAAACAATCAGTTGAAACTATCTTCTTCTTTAGAAAATATGAGGAAAACTGAAATTGAATGACGTGAAACAAGGATCAAATACTGTACCTATTTTTCAAGGACCTCAAGGCCAATGATTCTGAAAGCCAAGTCAATACTATCTCATCCTCAAGATCAGTGATTCTGAGAGCCAAAATATCAATACTATCTAATTTTCCAAAGGAAAAATGCCACATCAAGGAAAACTTGATTTTAGAAACATTGGTTTAAAAATCTCTACATATTTTTATACAACTTTGCGTATCAATGACTAGAACAAGACAGGCAGGAGAGCATTTGAGAAAAAAAAAAAAAAAAAGATGAAGCTAAAACTAAAATTTGCAAAAATTGTGTTCAAGCTACCTGATCCTTCATGGCTTGAGTCACATCAATGTTTGGTTTGTCTGGATAGGGCACTGTCAATGGATATAGATTTGTCCAGAATCTGCCCCACATGTCACCTGTAATAAAGAAAAACCCAACAAAGCACATAAGAAAGGCAAGAGAAAATAATCACAGTTTCTAAGTAATGTTTGAAGTGAAAAGGTTCATGATATTCTAGGCCTTGTTATGGCTTTTAAAATTTTTACTTTTGGGACAGCTAGGTGACATAGTGGATAGAGCATCCAGACCTAAAGTCAGGACGACCAGAGTTCAAATCTGGTCTCAGACACTTAACACTTTGTAGATGTGTGACCCTGGGCAAGTCACTTAACCCCAATTGCCTCAGCAAAAAAAATAAATAAATTCTACTTTCTTCACCTGTCCATTCACCTTTATTACTCTTTATTCTTTATATTTTTCTGCCATCCATAAAAGCATCTAAACAGTTAAAATACATTTAAAACCACCAAAATTATATAGAAATACTGGAATGAATCTATTCAGGTTTCTAATTAACTATTCGGCCCATTTCAATCCAATGCAATTTATGTTATGGGGAAAAAGATTTTACTCAGAGATTCTACTCTTCCACCATCCCTTGGCCAAACAAAACTCATTAAGTGAAATCTTTTTGAGGAAGACTATTTCTTTCTTTCTTTTACTTTCTATGTATAGTTCTCTGCACATAGTACGTAAAAATATATAGTCCAGTGTTGTACTATATGGCTGTTGTCTAAGACTAGTTCAGCTAAATCCTGAAAGGCTCATGAAGAGATCAACTTCAAGGTATTGATTTTTTTAAGCCAAAGAAAATTTGAATGGCCACCTTCTTTGTCACCAAGGGGATGTGATCAGTATCAATGGAAAAAGTGCTTAGGCCCACAAAATTGCAGACTGATGTACAGAAAAACTATTGGCTCATAATTATTAATGATACAAAATGAAAGAACTCAAATTTCTCAACATAGCTTGGAGGATTTTGCACTAGAATGCTGACAAGAAACTCTTTTGCCTTTATGAGGGATAGAGTTATTTAGCAAGAGAGCTTTGGAATACAGGCATTTTTTCATTATTTCTTCAAGAGATATATACATGGCTTCAGATAGATTTCTCTTTAGTAGGAAAAGAGAGATCCTTTTGCTGGTATGTAGGGGAAATAACACATCAACTTGTTCCTAATTTTTAGCATAGCTCCCTAGAGACTTCAGGGGAATTTCTCCCTGGAAAAAATTAGGAACTCTGTCTGTCTGTCTCTCATTCCCACAGGGGATGTTTGTATTGTATTCTGATTTGTGTAACTCTAATTTCTATTTGCTTTTTGCTTGGATAAATGGATTTATTCACTGTTCACTATTTGAACCCAGGTCTTCCGTTTTCAAGACAACTATTTACATCCTGCAAAACTTACTGAGTGATAATAGTGCAAACCAGATTAAAATGTATTTGGAAGCTGTTTAACAAAATAAATAAAAATTCTGTTTAACACAATGTTAATCTATAGTTTTCTAAGTCCCCAGGAATCTCTTTCTGAGTTTAAAACCAATGCACTGTACCATGTTTAGATAATACTGTTAACTATTATCATCATCATCACCATTTTAGATTATGAAGAGATGCTTTTAAGATAAAGTGGCTGGTCCACATTTACAATATTCCATGTCTGAAAACTAGAATTTAAACTCATGTCTCCTGCCTACAACCCAAGTTATTTCTCCTATTCTATACTGTATCACTCTTCTCTACCTTAGATTGTAAGCATCAAGAGGGAAGGGCCAATTCCCCTTCCAACAGAGCACAGGATTAGTGAAAAGGAAATATTCCTGCTGCTCCTAAGTCTCCCACCTCTGCACACTCCATCCCCCCAATTTCTCCCATGCCTGAAGTGACAAGATGAAGGTCAATAATATAATACAGTGAATTCTGGAACATAGTCTCATCTACTCTTTGAATTGATATAGCAGTCTATGGGTATTTATGCCTTAGGAACCACTGGGGAACCACTACTCAGAAGAGGGCTAACAATTGCCTTAGGCAATTTGAATAATTCCCACCCAAGTGCTTAAAATGAGGCATAACAGATGGACCAAAAAAAAAAAAAAAAAAAAAAAAAAGCATTCCCCTTGAGTGGAGGAGAGCACCCATCCTTCACATTAGAAGCAGTAGGATTCTAGTAACTCTACCAGACCTCAAGGTGGGTGATGAAGAGTCTCATGAAACTAATATTAACGGGAGATCGTGATGAGTAATATTGTGTTTGTACCGAGCAGGGAAATAGAATAAGTTTTAACTAGGGAATAGTTCTCAATCTGGCTGTACCTCCAACCAGACAAATAGAACTTTGGAAGATGTTGAGCTATTTTTTGCTTGTAAGAACAGAAAACTCCTATGTTGATGGGGTTTTAGGAGGAGGGGAAAGGAACAGGGTATTCCTTTTACCTTGCAACTATATTGAAAGAAATAAGCCTATCTTCAGTAAGTTCAGTAAGGAGCTAGTAAATATTTGAAGCCAAATTTTAATTCAAAGTGAATGTTCCTGACTTTCTAGCTGTGAGAACCTGGACAAGCCACTTAATCCTGTTTGCCTCAGTTCCTCATCTATATCTGGAGAAGGAAATGGTAAATCACTCCAGTATTTATGACCACAAATGAGGTCATGGAGGACAGGACTGAAAAAATGACAGAAGAGGGCAGCAGAGAATAATACCTGAAGCCTTGAATTGTAAATTGATGTCAGGAGCTTCTGATCATTCCTTTAACCATAGGAATTCTCAGACCTGAGTCTTACAGAGTTGGAACAGGGCTGCCTAAGTCAAGGCTTCTAGCTTTTGTAGCTCTTATTCATTCAATCAAACTTTCTTTTTTGCAATATGGTGAACTAAGTGCTTAGGGGATGCCAAGAGAGCTTTTTTTAAAACTTTACTAGGTGAGGGGATGGGTGTCAAAAGTGCAAAAAAATCTCTAGATTGACTACTCCCATTGAATGTAAGGTCTTTGAAGATAAAATTCTATTTCATTTTGCCATCTCTAGTTCCCTACTCAATCAATGTCTGGCTTGCCAAGAAAAAAAAAAAAAAAAAAAAAAAAAAAAAAAAAAAAAAGATTGGCTGATTGATGAGAGGTTTGATCCAAGGGTTCCAGATACAAAACAGAACTATTTCTATTGGATTTCTCTGAAAAAGGGCCATTTTGTGGGGGATGCATTTTGAATTGTAGTTTCCTTCTAGTACTAAAACCTTTTTGGTCATGGAATTGATCAAAGCTTTTTATCTTAGTCCTAAGACCTATAACTAGCAACTTTGTGATATGCCTTCACAAAATTCAACTTGGGGACAAACCTGTAAAATAAAAACCCTCAACAGTTTAATTTAGGAGAAGGGGGATTACATGAGACTCTGGGAAATAGGGATGCTGCTTTGGAGGAATGGCTTCCTCTTTTAATTAATCATGCCAGTAACTAGATGCAGGTTCAATTATGTATATCTAGATGCTGAAGGCTTAGGAAATGCAGTCAGCCCCTCTAAATTTCAACTCCCTCATTAAGGCTCTCTGTCCCTGTGCCCAAAAGCAACAAACATCATGTGACTAATTTAAATAAATAGTAAAAAGATGGTAGATTGCCTTTTATTACCAAGCAAATGTGCAGGAAGACCTCCAGTTTCACTAATTACAGGACCATAGACGGCCATCATCCTTTTCCTTACATAGGCATGTAGTTGGACATATAACTCTTTTATCTGGAAAAAAAATATATATGCAGGATAACAAATATACAGTCCTTCATCCTCTCCTCCCATATCTCTAACTGGAGCTTTGTTGTATACTATTAGTGTACAAGGAAAATTTTTCTCCCACTCAGAGAAATGTGGAGAAACCAAAGGTATTTCCTCTATTCCAGTGGTCCTCAAACTTTTTAAATAGGGGCTAGTTCACTGTCCCTCAGACTGTTGGAGGGCCGGACTATAGTAAAACCAAAAACTCACACTCTGTCTCCGCCCCTCAGCCCATTTAACATAAGCGGCAGGCCCGCTGTTTGAGAACCCCTGCTCTATTCCTTTTACTTTATTTTTTAAATAGCAAGTCATTCCACCCCAGGCTTAGATTTATGGATTTATACCCAGAACTCTTCTGAAGGAATATATCATTTTTAAGATGTTGTCTAATTTTATTTTTGACAATCCAGAATGAGCTAGTCGAAAAGCTTAAGCAAGCAATGAACACTTCTGGGATTCCATTTTCTCATTTCTAAAAAAAGGGGGGTTGGATAAGACAATGTGAGCTGCCTGAAAATATAAGTTTGGAGAGAAGTCCAGGAGTCAGAGTTTTAAGGAAAGGAAAATATTGGAAAATTGTTCCTAGGAACTTCCCTGAAGCCTTCTTCAGACCAAAAATAAAAATAAATGAAAAATAAAGAGTAAGGGTTGGGGATGGGAAGGAAATACCATTGGAAGAAAAGGCCAAAAGACTGTTCCAATAACTTTGCTCTTTGTTTTTTTCAGTTGCTGTTTAACAGCAGAAGAGAAGGATAGCAGAAAGTATTATTGGTGGGCACTTCTATACCTTTTTTTCATCTGTAGAACTTGATACTCTCTGAGAGAATTATGCTAGATAACCTCAGATCCCCAGTTATAAAATTCTGTGAGCTTGAGGACACCTAGAAAAAAACTGGGAAATGTGGAAAGGAAAAGGAATTCCATTGGACATTAAGACATTGCTCTAATTAATCATCCATCAGCCTCTGCATATGGTCTCATTTTACAAGTCAGGTGTAAATTAAATGATATCTTTGAACTGTTTGCTACCTGAGAATAGGTCTTTTCTACATCTTCACTCAGCTGAGAACGACTATAGGCAAATTCATTTGATTCTTCAACTTCATAATCTCCTTTCCAATAATCCCCATAGTCTTCATAGCCTTTGAAAGCAAAACAAAACATTAATTCAACAAACGATATCCTGAATGCAAACTGAAAAGCTAAAGTATATTTAGAAGATTGACTTTGTGATAAAGCAGACTTTGGTTTAAATATTACTTCTGACACATTCTAGTTATATGACACAGACAAATCATAATCTCAGTGATCCAAGGAACTCTGACTATAATTGCTAATTTGCATCAGTGGATTGAGTTTCCATAAGGAGAGTTTAAATGAATTGCCCGATCTTAGAACTAATAAGTGTCTGAGGTAGAATTTTAACTCAAGTGTTCTTGATTTTATGACTATCACTCTATCCATTGATTCTTCCAACTGCCTTTAAATGATAATATTAACAGAAATAGTGATGTTTCAGAGAAAACTAGCATCTGAGAAAGATAATATGCCACAGTTCTCTTTTAATGTGGGAACCCAGTTTCTCTAATTGTCCTATTCAGTTACTCTGCCTCAGGTTATAACCATTCCAACCTCAGGCTATAGTCATTCCCTCTTAATGTTTGATGTTTGATGGGATACAGGTCTTTATCCATTTTAGACTTCATTAGAATATCAGGAGCCTCTCCAGTACCGCCCTCCTAGGTTCCTCCCCCCATTAGGTCACCCCATCCAGATACCTCCCCCATTGTTATTGTTCTTGTAACCCTATAAAAGAACCTAGTGTCTGATATTCAGGGCTGGATTATTTGAGACAATAATTATAAATTATAAATAATTATTATATATAATAATTATTAATAATATAATAATTTTATTATAATTATTATATATAATAATAATTTATTATAATGTTGTGGTTATAAATTTATTAATTATTAAATATTCTCTAATCCCTATCTTGCTCAGTTTCTCCTGCGTTACAATGAGTTCATTTTAAATTGGGTAAAACAGTGATATATGTAGGTGGAGATATCTAGTAGCCATGGGAAAAGTAGGACTGAAACTGAGGGTAGAAATTAAGGCTGAATATATAGATCAGTGAATAAAGAGCATAGGTAACAGAATGCAAGAAAAAAAAAAAACAACCAAAAGATAGAGCGCACTTATACAGTCCAAGGCATAGTGATAAGCGCTGATAATACAAATATAAACAAAAAGAAAGATAGTGCCAGCCCAGGAAGCATTTACATTCTAATGGAAACACATAAAAGAAAGCTGAAAGGTGGGCTAGGGCATATATAACAGTTAGAAGAGCATGATAAAAGAATCCAGAGTGCAGCCTCGAGAGAAATAAAGACAGGCTAGGTGCCCTCTTAACTTTTTCAGGACTACTTCCTTACCTATAAAATAAAGGGATTTTGGACAAGACTGGCTGTATCAAAATCTGATAGAAATGGATATCTGAAGACTGTAGATTGACTTTGAAAACCACAAATTAACATTATCTATGTCACATTTTATTTTTATTTTTGTTAAGCATTTCCCAATTATATTTTAAACTGATTCAGGGTTACTCAGGGTTCTGTCAATCACTGGCCATAAGTTTGATATTTCTGAAGTAAGGGGTTTTCCAATTCAAAGAATCTGTAGTTTTCTGAGATCCAAATCTACTTCCAATGTCTTCTGAGAACCTCTATGTGTTCAAAGCTACTAAATGCTTAATTAAATAGAGTCAGGTAAGAAAAAACAAATTAATCTCACTTCACAACTCCTGAAAGGCTGAGACACTCAAAAGATTGGAGAATGCAAATTTGCAATTGTGATGGTCTTAGCATTTTTTAAGATCATCTTCCCCAGATATCAGCCAGCAGAAAACCTTAAATACAAGTGACTGCTTTAATCCTTGTTTAGACTTTGAAAATGTCCCCGATTTTAATTTGTGAAAAATACAATAAAGCATAAGCTTACCATTTCCTTTGGCAAGTTCATTTTTTATATCCACATATTCTTCATATAATGGCCTCATTTCTTTGCCAACTTTAGATCTCCAGCCTTCCCAGGCCCACAGCCTTTCATAATAATCAGTGCTTCCTTCCATAATTTTGTCCAAACCTATTACCACAAAACAGATGAAAATGGATATGTATGTTATTTCTGAACTTAGCTTAAATGTTAATAACATCTTTTAAGGCATTAAGTAATATTCCTAGAAGTCATTAATGAAGGAAAACAGAAATTTCAGTTCTTCAAAAAGTAAATAAAAATTAATGAATAAATTCTTGTCCATTCTTACAAGTAGGCCAAAATGTTATAATTATTAAAAAAAAAAAAATCACTAACCAAGTTTAATTGTACTGATGTTCAATACTAACTTAATAGAACTTTTAAAGAAACAAGTCCTTTTTCTTCTAAATAGGTGATTCAGCACTGCAAAAAGTCACAAGTTATATTATGAAATCAATTAACACTTAGTAAGTACCACTGTGAACCAGCCATTATGCTAGGCATTGGAGATAAAAAGACAAAAATTAAAGGCTTGGTCCTCAAGAAGCTTGCTTTCTATTAGGGGAAATAATACATTTACATATAAGCATATGCAAAATGAATACAAGGTAACTGGGTGGCAATTATAGTTATGAGTTTGAAGAATTAAGCTTTGTGGGGAACTTGGGATTCTAAGATATGAAGATGAGGAAGGTATGGGGGACAACAAAAACCTGTGAGAAGGCATGATGGGGAGATGGAGGGATGACTCGAGTGAGGAGGCATGAAGCTGAGTGACATATACTAAGAACAGAGAAGGGAAATGGAAATGAGTTAAATAGGTATTTATTCCTAAGATATGAATGCATTTCAAAACCCAAAACATAATATCACTTGAAAAACTTGGAAATGGAAACACAAACAGTACCTGGTTCAAGCAACAAACATTGCTGAGGATTCTTTGGGTTACAGACAGTTCCGGTGCTGTAAAGAGTGCTCATGGTATTCAAGATTGAGTTCAGCTATAATCAAAATATTACAACTGTTAGGAAAACCACAACTGAAAATCAATCCAAGATAATTAAGGTTAACATGCTGGTCTTCCATCCAACAATGGAATGCCTTCACACACACATGCACACACACACTCATACTCATTATTTATATACAACTAGGTAGAACAGTGTAGAGAGCTGTGGGCCTGGACTTGAGAAGAGTTGAAGTCAAATTTAACTTCAGACACTTACTAGCTGTGTGGTTCTGAGCACAAAGCTTAATCTTTGACAGTTTCCTCATCTATAAAATAAGTAAAATAACAGTACCTACACCTTACAGGGAGATTTATAAAGATCAGATAGTATAACATATGCAAAGTACTTTGCACATCTTCAAAGAATCATATATAAACTCCAAATATTATTTTTATTTTGATAATGAGGCATCCTAGTATGGTACATAGAGTATTATGTCTGGAGGAGGTGTAGCATGATTCAAATTTTGCTTCAATTATTTTTTAGTTGTGTGAACTTGAAGACATTTGGAATCTGAGTTTCCCTACTGGTAAAATGAAGATAAAAATAATACTTATTTTATAGAGTTGTTGTAAGGGTCAAATGAGAAAATATAGTAATGTCTACAACACTCTATTTCAATATATTCAACTCAATATTAGTTGAGCTCATGACAAAGGGAATGACTATAATGGTCCAGATATAGGCAGAATGTTCCTGCAGTCAAATATACAGATTTGTATAAAAACTGAGGCAGTTATAATAAATGTTATTATGCAGTATGATCTTCTGTGTATGTGCATATATATGGA
This sequence comes from Sminthopsis crassicaudata, assembly GCF_048593235.1. Classification (NCBI taxonomy): domain Eukaryota; kingdom Metazoa; phylum Chordata; class Mammalia; order Dasyuromorphia; family Dasyuridae; genus Sminthopsis; species Sminthopsis crassicaudata. Next base: position 215,401,130 of record NC_133619.1, on the reverse strand, counting down.
GAATAATACATATTATTTATTATGACATATAGTGCATATAATATATATTAGCTATATTTAAATCTAATCAAAAGATGCTTCATTTTAACAGACTATAGAGGTCTATATTCTTATCAAACTAACCAATTTTGGAGACAGTATCTGTGTAACAAAGAGAAAATACTTCCTGGAGGTAAGAACTTGAAGTAGTAAGAAAGACTAGAAATGGTTTATTTTTCCTGTCAAGATTTAATATAAACAATAGAACTTTAATTTATTTCCAAAATAATCAATAAAAACAGAAATATCTTTCTTGCTTCTTCAATTCTACTGCTAAAAGTAATCCAAGGTCTAGATTTAATGGGTTTTTTAGGGCTGCTTTTCTCCCAAGGTATTATCCTCTAACACCCATAAGGAAGTTGGAAAAAGCTACTGCTCAATGGTAGAAATACAGACTGCAGTCAGCTCTAATTGTGTCTAAGCACAGGTATGGATTTAAATGATCTGGATCCAAGACTCCATTTACTAGCTATACTATCACCAGCAAATTATTTAACATCTCTGAGCCTCAGCTTCCACATCTGTCAAATGGGGATGATGCTACTTGTAGCAAATTACTCTAAAGAGCATGTTCTTGTAAACTGTGAAGCCTTGTGTAAATATAGTTTATTAATATAATCTGATAACAGATTCAGAGGTGGATGCAATTCTGTAGTTATATCCAGCTCTTCATGATCCCATTCCGAGTTTTCCTGGCAAAGATATTTGAGTGGTTTTGCCATTTCCTTCTCTAATTCATTTTACAAATAAAGAAACGAGACAAACAGGGTTAAGTGCCTTGCCCAGGGTCTTACAGGTAGTGTCTAAGGAGACTTACCTCAGGAAGGGGAGCCTTCTTGACTCCAGGCTCAGCACTCTTTGCACTATGTGGCCACCTACCTGTCCCATATTAGTCTCTCGTCTCACTAATCTAATCTGCCCTAGGACTTAGCACAGGAACACAATTTCCTGAGACAATAGTCTCAGGTTAACAAATTAGCACCAGAAGGGATATTAGATGGCATCTAGTCCAACTCATTCATTTTACAAATGAGGAAACCAAAGCCCAGGGAATTTATAGCACTTCTGCATAAAGACACAGTGCATAAATGAATAATAGGATCCAAAAGTAGGTGCTTAGACTCCAAGTGCCAAGTTGTTATTTATTCCCACAACATATTTTGACTTTTGTAACTCAATTTTTTTTAATTTAATAGTTTTTATTTACCAGATATATGCATGGGTAATTTTACAACATTGACAATTGCCAAACCTTTTGTTCTAATTTTCCCCTCCCCCCCACATGGCAAGTTGACCAATACATGTTAAATATGTTAGAGTATAAATTAAGTACAATATAAGTATACATGTCCAAACAGTTGTTTTGCTGTATAAAAAGAATTGGACTTTGAAATAGGTTACTCCATTTAAAAAAAAAATCCATAATTTTTTGGTGTCAGCATTTTCTCCAAAGAAGGACACAATCCCTTCATGTCCATGAGTTGCTGTAACAAAAACATTTCATTACTTGGTGATTGATTTCTGTTGATGAGTTTTGTTCTAAGCTGGTTTCTCAGAGACAAATATATATCCAGCCAGGAAGAATCTGGCTCAACTTTCAATAAGGGGTTGTTTCATTTTTTTGTATCCCCAGTAACTTGGTACATAAATACTAGGGTAGGTATTTAATATATATTTGGGTCTATGCCATGATGACACATTAAAATAAGAATTCAGTTGTAATTATTAGTAAAGGGTTGGGAGAAAACCTTTGATAATGTTGAACAAAGTGGTAGCAATAGAAAATCTCTTACACACACAAGAGGCTTAAGCCAGTTAACATACTTTATTTGGACCCTGGGAGAAACCAAAATTTTTGGAGGAAAGATCATCAATGAATATCAGGTAAACTTGAATTGATAAGTATATTGATTTTTTTTTTTTAATTCTTAGTCATTTTGTTTTTCACTACTGTTAAGTTTCTAGGAGCTTTTTTGCAATCCTGTATGCAGCAAAGCTGGAATCAATCAGTTGTCTAGATGACATTTGTGGGCTGCCCAGGGGTTTCAGAGGAATGGGACACCCTATTTTTTTTGAGTCAATTGGGGTTAAGTGACTTGCCCAGGGTCACATAGCTAGGAAGTGTTAAGTGTCTGAGGCTAGATTTGAACTCCGGTCCTCCTGATTTCAGGGCTGGTGCTTTATATACTACACCAGCTGCCCCAGGATACCCTATTTTATAAGGTCATATTCAACATCTTCACTACTTGCAAAACATATTTCAAGATCATGAAATGCATGAGTGTAGTGGGTCTGAAAGTACGCCAAGTCAGGAAGACTTCAAATCCAGCCTTAGACACTTAGCTGTGTGACCCTGGACAACTCATTCAGCTCTTTGCCTCGGTTTCCTGATTTGTAAAATGAGTTGGAGAAGGAAATAGCAAACTACTCCAGTACCTTTGCTAAGAAAAAGGATAGCAAAGAATCAAACAATACCGAAAAATTACTAAATAACAACATTTTAATTCTAATGACCAATACATTAGCTTCTGCCAACTTACCCGTGCACTTTTCTCAGCTGATAACACTGCAGCTCCTTTCTGCTGGAGAGACTTAAGCTGAAGTCTGATTTGAGGATTTGAAATTTCATTTAGTGGATATGCTCTGGATAAGTTGGACTGGACAGTATAAAATGCAGACCAATTGGCTGCTGCTTCATTCTATAATAATAAAAAAAGAGGTCAGAATCACTGAATTTCTTTAACCAATGTGACCCAGGGATATAGTGATACCAACAGTTGAGAGAATGTTCCTGGAAGAGAATCTCATTTTTCCCAAAATGGCTAACGTCTCTTCTTTGTTCTGGGTCAGACCTCAAAGCTAGGATTTAGCTATGAACTCTTTGAAGTCAAATGTCCTCATCGTTACTCTTAGTCACTATCCATCCTGCTATTACTGCTGCTGCCTCACCCTCCAAATCAGGCCATCAGAGGCTTGGAGCCTCTTGGACTTAAGTCCTTATCTTTAGCTCTATCTCTCCTACTCCCTTCTATCTCTCTGAGAACTGGAATCAAATAAAATTTGTCACTGTCTCTAACAAAAAATGTCAGTGGACTTGTCCTAATGTTCCATTCCCACTCCTGAGTCTTTCCAAACTAATTTAAAAATACAAATCAAAACAATCCTGAGGTTTCATTTCACATTCACTGAATTAGGACTGATTGACAAAATATGGATAAGTATAAATAACAAGCTTGACAAAGAAGAAATAGATGAGAAGTCTCTTCCTGTACCTTTGCAGAGGTGGGGAGTCCAAGGTGTGGAATGCTGAACATAATGTTAGACTTTTTAATGTACTTATCATTTGATTTTGCTGATCTTCTCCCCCTCCTTTCTCTTTTCCTTAAAAAAAGATATTTCTCTACTATAAGATATGACCAGGAAAGGCAGAGAAGGAATTCAAGGGAAAAATCTTAAGTGATATTAAAATGAAAGATACCCATTAAAAAAAAAAAAAACAACTATTTTTTAAATTGGAGTTTGTGGACAGTATTCAATGGGGAAAATCTTGGTAAAGTAACAAACTCCTAATATCAGTGTTTGAGTGAGATCTCTTTCACAGAAGAGAATCAATTGTATTTTACTGCTCGTAGAACTTCCTAAATCCTTTTAAGAATGGAAATCCCAAGAGGTCTACAACATAGATTTTCTTCTCTAGTGAAAGAGATCTCATTCAGATACAGAATTGGCTTTAGGAGAAAATTTTAAAGGTTCCTATTCCTTTTATGGGATCTCCAGGAGAACAGTGACTGGTAAGAGCCCCATACCCTTTTGATTACAAGTGGCTATGGTCATGGGGTATAGAACCAAAAATGTTTGAGTACCACTGCTTTAGAATAGGGTTTCTTAAAACTTTTTCTACTCATAATCCCTTTCCCCCAAAAAATTTTTTATGTGATCCTGGCGTATATATGTAGTCTAATTAGTCTCCTCATCAAAATCCTATTCCTCATCTGTTTTTACATTTCATTTCTTCCATTCTGTAATGCTGTAGTATTTTGGTTTGGATTGTAATTTGGAAGAATTTGGTGACATTCTTCCAAATTCCAATCTACATCAAAAAATTGCAGCATTAGCTCCAAATTCCAATCTACATCAAAAAATTGCAGCATTAGCTCACAAGAAATATTCCATTAAAATTGCACTATTCCTTTGGGAGCTGCAATTGACTTGTCTTTATTTTCAGAATCAGTGTATTTTATAAATGGCTCTGCTTCCATCTAATATGTTCAGCCTCAGACCTCTGCACTTAAGAAATACGTCAGAATCACAACACTCGTTGTACTTCCTCTATTTTTTTTTGACCTGATGATTTTTTGTTCTTTTGTGCTATTCTGTGTTCTTTTAAATATATTAAGCATTCACAACCTATTACTACTCATCCAAAACAAAGTGAAGCTTTACATCATTCTCCAAGAGAATGGATGACAATTATATCCAACCTGAACAATTCAGGAGAAGACAGATTTTTAAAAAATTTTAAGTGAACTCTCCAAGCCCACAAGGCTTGTCTATACATACCTTAACCATTGCAGAATCTTAAAGACAGACATGATTCCTTTCTTTTAACAGGTTAATTTTAAAAAGGGAAAAGGAGCCATAGCCAAAATCAAAAGAAATTTTGGCAGTTCTGAATGAGGGTGGTTCTGGAGATCTTTATTTTTATCATATATTTAATATTCTTGTCCTAGAATGACTGAAACTCCGAAGCATATTAGAGAAAAAAGTTCCTGGGCAGCTAGATGGTTGTGGATAAAGTGCCAGAACTTAAGTCAATTGGATTCTTCTTCCTGAGTTCAAATCTGATCTCATTTACAAGCTATATAATCCTGGCCCAATCACTTAACCCTATTTGCCTCAATTTCCTTACTTGTAAAATGAGTTAGAAGGAAATAGCAAACCATTCCAGTATCTTTGCCAAGAAAATCCCACAAAGAGAGGGATTGAACAACAAACCCAACTCTTCCATTTTAAAGTGTTTTTCATTTTAAGGGGCCCACCTAAGTTATATAGCTCATGAAAAAAGTGGTACTCAAACTCAGTTGACCATGCACCCATTAGAATGTAAACTCACTGAGGGCAACTCTTACAGTCATAGAATCATAATATTAGGGGCTTTCTTATTCAAGGGCCTCAATTTACAGATAAGGAAACTGAGGCCAGAAAGAGTTAAGTAACATCTTGATATCACATTGTTAGCTTTTTAAATCTTTTTAACTGGACACATTTCCCCAAAGCCTAGCAGAGTGTCCCAAAAAAGCAGTTAAAAATGCTAAATTCAGTTAAACTAAAGATAAATGAGAGGGGTTGGGGGAAAGGGAAAAGCGTTCTTGACTACTTACTGCCAGAGGAAGCGAATGATAGATATCATTTCTCCCTTCCAATTGTTACAGTTTAAGTTGGTTTGAAAATAGCCCAGAAATATATTGCATTTTTTACTGTAATCAATCATTGCAAGATAAGCCTATCTGTGGTAATTATTTTGCCCATTTGTCCTACTCTGGAAAGCTGATTATTTCTTTTTTAAAATAACATTGTGATCTTTCTTTGTTCAGAGGAACTGTCCCAAAGCTATTGTTTTCTCATTGCTTCTTTAAGATTCTAGAATAGGAATGATTAGTTTTCTCCTTTCCTTCTCAAAATCCCTGAGCCAACTTGTGCTTTAACTGGTGAAGGCAACATCCTTCCTATCACAATAGATGTAAGAAGAGGTAAGCACAGGCCAAGAAGTGGAAATTGTAAAGAGCTGAATGGTATTATGAATTAGAGATTATGGACTCCAAAGCTTTTTACAGATCTTAGGTTTGGGGTAATAATAGCAAAGAGCTGCTAAGTGACACCATAGCGCATAGAACACTGGACCTGAAGTCAGGTAGATTAATTTTTCTCGAGTTCAAATGCAGATACTACTAGCTGTGTGATCCAGTATCTTTGCCAAGAAAATCCCAAATCCAAGAATCAGTTACAATTGAAAGTCTAAGCACAATGAAGTTAGTACACAGGGTAGTTCAGGAATTCTGATTGCGTGTCCCTGATTGAACAATGATGTGTGGCCCAGAGACCAAAAGGGTTTCTTTTAGAGTCTCCTGCAAAGTAATAACAGTTATCTACATGGCAGGGGCAGTCTTTCCAACTTTTTAATGGTAGAGGTTAGAGGATATTAAGAATCTCAGTTCTTTTCTAGCCGTGAGATCTTTGTCCAAGTGACTTGACATACTATTGGAACAACTAAAACACATCATGTTGTGGTAACAGAAGCCAGAAAGAAGCTAAATTGAAATCACAGATAAATGGAAGGAAAGCAACAGATTCCTCTTAGAGAGTTATAGAAAGGAGTTGGCAAATTGGTTTCATCTGATACCCAAAGACAACAAGAAATATAATTGGGTCATCCCAGCTTGCAGCATTCATGATGAGCATAAACAAATCTTAAAAATAATTGCCACCTTGTGCTCCATTCTCTGCTGCAGGAGATAGAAAAGGTAGATTCTCCCACCTATTATATACCTATTTCAGGAGCTTCCCCCCTTAAAAAAGGGCATAAAGGGAGAAATTTATGTTGGAAAATATGGCTGTATATTTTAACATATTACTTGCCATCTAGGGGAGGGAATGGGGGAAAGGAGGGGAAAATTTGGAACACAAAGTTTTACAAGAGTTAGTGTTGAGAGTCCATACATGTTTTGAAAATAAAAAGCTTTAATAAGAAAAAAAGGAAAATATGGCTCTAGTTTGAAAAGTTGAGGCTAAAGGCTTATAAACTACTCAGCAGACATGTCTTTCTCTCATGAATATTTGCTTCCAGAGAAGTTAGTAGTATCTCAGCAAAAAGGAAATGATTGGTTGTGGGAGTTGTATCAGAAGCAGCTGTTTGTATATAAAGTAAGATCGATTAATTAGAGTGAAGGTTAAAATTGACATTGGATGAGAAGATAGAGATAAGAAGTTATTATAAATAATTTCAAGTCTCCATTTGTTCAATGCAACTAAAATGTGTCTAAAAAGTAGTAAATATGAAAAGATAAACATATTGATCTTGGTCATTGCCATTTTCTGAAAGAAATGAACTGATGTATAGTGTTAGGCAACTAAATGGACAGTACAATCTGTGGGGACTTGAAGTGTTGGACAGGTTTGAACAATAATTAATAGAAGAGCTTAATTTTTTTTTATAATCCATTGATTATCAAAAAAACCATTTGATTTGGTAGAACAAAACATAGCTTTAAATCCTATCCTTTAGCAAAGAGTCTCTTATTTATATCTCTTTAACAATGCAATCACTGGACCACAACATAGCATTTACACTCTTTCTGTTGTTTTTTGCTTGCATTTTTGTTTTTCTTCCCAGGTTATTTTTACCTTTCTAAATCTGATTTTTCTTGTGCAATAAGAGAACTATATAAACATGTACACATATATTGTATTTAAGATGTACTTTAACACGTTTAACATGTATGAGACTGCCTGCCATCTAAGGGAGAAGGTGGAGGGAGGGAAGGGAAAAGTTGGAACAGAAGTGTTTGCAAGGGTCAATGTTGAAAAATTACCCATGCATATGTTCTGTCAATAAAAAGCTATAATAAAAATAAAATTAAAAAATGCAATCACAGAAAGAATTATTTAATGACTGCATGTTATTATCAAAAGGACATATTACCCAAGTACTAGTATCCAAATTATATTCTGAAAGGTCCAAATGGAAAAATGTTAAATTCTTCCAGATGCCCTTGTTTGTGAATGATATTATCCTGATTGAATCAAGTTAACTTATTCCAGGACCTCCTTAATTATTCAAAAGACATTGTTCTAACATCTATATAGGGAAAACTAAATGATTGAAAAGTTCCTACTATTCAGACAATGGCATGTCATTAAATAGTCAGTCTATTGAGTTAATATAATACTATGAAAATATGGAAACAGGCATTCCAGGTAAGCAGTTACATCTAGAACCAAATGAAAGAACAAGAACAATCTGGACTGGATCTGGGAAATGTGAAGTGTTTTTTTACAATCCCAAGCTGCTCCAAGGTGAAAATCTATTTTTCATCACAAATATTCTACCAGTGATTGCTACCTGCCTGTGGACCTTGAATCACCAGATGATTCAAGAGATGTGCTAACAAGCAACAGGGCAATAGAGAGATATACATGTTGAATATAAGCAACTTATTTCCAAGTGAAACCCAAATGCAGTAAGTGTCATAAGAGACATCACTGAGGACATGTAATCGCAGAAAGGTAGGTGAGAAAAAAAAAAAAGATGACCATATGACCATTTTGGTTAAAAAAAAGAAACAGAAGAGAAACAGAGAGAGAAGACCTTGTATATATTCCTTAAGTGAAAAGATTAACTCACTTTTCTATTTGTATACCCTAGTACTTGGCATATAGTGGACACTTTAAAAATATTATTCATTAATAAATAAAAACTCATTGATCCACTGCCTTTTCTCAGTGATCCTTTTCCTGGATATTAAACTAACGCCTTGGAGCCTGTGATTTTCCTATTCCTCTAACATTGCCAACATAATACCATTTATATTGGTCTTTTCAAATGAGTTCCATTGCATGCATTTTTTAAAAATTTAACAAGATATTTTTGTATACTTAAAAAAATTTTAATATGGATGAGTAATTTTCTAACAGCTGTCCTTTGAGATTATTGAGATGGCTTTACACCAGATAGGGATCATTGTACCTTCTGTTCTCAGAGCACATCACCCAAATGCAAGCTTTTGCTTGGTCTCTAGACCTTCTACTCAGTGTTAAAAGCAACACAGCTTCTGAGCAATGATGTCTTCAGAGGCTAAGAAAGGAGACTTGATCATTAAACAATAGCCTTTACCTATTTGTTTAGTACTATAATAAGGTGAAAAGAATAGTATATTAAGATCAGAAAACATGATTCAAATACAGTCTTCCTACAGTCAGTGTTATCTTGGACAAGTTCCTTAATAACCTTTCCTGAAGGTCTCTGGTTAATTAATCTGCAAAACTACTTGGTGATCTTAGCCAAAATCTAGTCTTTTTTTTTTTTTAAGAGAATTACTGAGCCTTACTAGATTTTTAGTCTCCAGGGTAAATATGGATTATTGTATACTTGATGCTATGTTAACCTGAGTAATACAAAGGGTCTCTTTTTCTAGACACAAGCCAAATTCTAATATACCCACGGAAACTCTGAATGTATTTCAAGTATCTCAAAGAATGTCATAGATAAGAAGTCTCCAAGGTTGAACCAAGTCCAAACTCAGAGCTTCAGTTCTCAGGCACAGGCTACATTATGGGTCACTTCTGCAAGATGCATTTTTATCTGTTGTAAAAACTTCCTCTATTGTTATCTTCATGAGAATTTGTAAGATCAAATTCTTCCCCTTTTTCACCTTAGGCCCAGAGACTGAAAATTTCTTATTCCTTCATTGTATATTTTCTCCTTCAAACATGTTATAAATGTTAAAATGTTATTATAAAGGTAAGAGGGATTCTCCAACTTTTAGTTTTTCATGACTTGTTCGCACTTTATTGTATGACTCTACTAGGAAACACAAATTTGTGGCCATAAGCAGTGTCAATAAAGAACTATTTTTCTTTTCACCTACCCTATTTAGACAACCTCAGTGGGTGGATCTAATTATGTCATAGTAGTATTCATTCTTTCTTGTAAAAGGGTAAATTCCAGCTTACCATCCATTTGCTAGATAAGGCAATAGAAAGAAGATAGGTTTTTATGGGACATACATGGTGACCTTGCACAAGTTATTTAAATACTTTATGTCTCAGTTTCCCCATTTGCAAAACAGAAAGAATATTTGCACTACCATTCGCCAAATGAAAGCACTTTGTAAATGTATCATAAGCAGGTACCTTATGATCTCTGAACTTTTTATCTCCATTAATATATAGCACTCTACTCACAGTAGCACTTAACTGTATTGAATGAATTTATGAGTTAGCATTTTTCCTATAATGAAGTCAATATTTTTATTCTGCTCAACTAGGTACAAACTCTTCTAAGTGTTTTATATGTCACTACTTGTTGCTTCTGCTATAATAGACAAGTGTAGATAAAGTGATAACAGCATAGTAGTTAATGAAACAAAGATTATTTCAGCAAACATTTCTATATTTTATTTTGTAACAAGTATTAAATCCTGACATTTAGAGGTATAATGTAAATAATCTTTAGGTCTCTCCCTATCTGTTACAGCTAGCCACTGTACAATCTACCACTACCATAATTAATTGAACCAATCATAAAACAATGAAAATTAATAAAAATCAGACTATCATTTCATCTTTAAAAGCCAACTTTAAAGAAGATGCTTTCCATTAAAAATTCAGTTCATTTGTTTATCCATTTATTCAATAGCTATTTAAGCATTTACTATGTATAGAGCTATAAAGTTTCATTAAGTTATGATTCTTGGCCTCATGAAAGTTAAAGGCGCACAGATTATTATGTGATAAATGCATCAGAAATATGCAAAAAAAGATCCTTCTGCATGGAAGATTTGACCAAATTCGATGCTACTGAAGATCTAAAGTTACTGATTCTCCTGGGATTAAGAATCTTTGAATTAGAAGGAAATCTTAGAATGACAGGTAGTCAAATGAATAAAACTTCTTAGAACAGTATAATCAGTCAGTATTTATGGTATAACAGACATTATTAACTATGTATATTTTAGTCATTTTTAAATGTGAGACACAATTTTTCTAAACATCTAAGACTTTGATTTAAAAAAAATTTATATCTAATTATTGCCACAACCTCCTATTCTCAGATAGTATATTACTTTTTAGCATCTATCATTACCACCCTTGCTAAATCTGGTGGAGACAGCTAGCATAGTAGTCTTCAGTAGTCTAAAAAGTAATCCTTTGAGATCTTTCACTCAACCTGAATTGATTTGTAGATCCTGAACTGTTTCTTTCTAACTCTCATATTTGGGATTTAGGAGGGAATTTGGCAAACTGTGGGGATTGAGAGACATACTTTCATGTTCTGTAGGGGAAATATGCAAATTCTGATAGAAGATTAAATATGCTTTTGCTTAAATTACAATGAAATGCTTGCTTACTTATATTTGCCAGGAAGAATATCATGCCTTTCCCAGGACATCTTAAGATCTATGTAAGATAGTTTAAATATAGTTTTGCTTGGAGGCCTCTGGATAGATTGGGTGACCTTTGGAAGTCCCTTAGAGCTCTGTGACAACTAGAGTAAGAATTCCCAAATCTCTACTTATCCAACACATGGTCGCAGTTTAATTACTAGCTAACCCTTTTACTAAGAATAATTTAGGTTTTTCCAAAATATACCATTTACACAAAGTTGAACATATACTTCTATTAGCTTTGAAGTTTGGATCATTATGAATTTAATAATGGATCACATTTACTTAGAAATACAATGAAATTGGAAGATGAGAATTATAGATGCCAATTTTGCATGAATCAGGAAAGAATTTACTGGAAACTGGCCAGAGACTACTCATAAGCTTGCTGATTTAGAGCTAAAGAGATCTTACAGATTAATGAGTCTAAACTTCTCATTTTGTAGATGAGAAAATTAAGGCCCAAAAGAAGATGTGATTTTCCTGAAATCACAAGTGATAAATAGCAGAGCCAGAATCTCTGATTCTAGATCTGGAGCTCTATCCAATATAACAAGATTAAGGGAATTACATTTAATCACTCTCAGAATCTTGAGTAAGGAAAGGTAAAGGTGAAAGAGGCTCCCCAACTCCATTCAAAATCTAGTTTAACTGTTAATCTCATTTTCAATCCCCTTCCCCCCCCATTTTGATAGTTGTGATCTAGTTCAATTTCATTCCTAAAAAGCATCAAATATTCATACATAGTCATGAGAACTCACCATTTTTTGGACATTCTCATCAGTAATATTAGTGTTATAATCCCAAGAAGCAAGTGAACTTTGATAAGATATATCTTCCACATCTCTATTAAAAGCGACCAGAAATTCTTTAGCCTCCTTTTCAATGGAGGATTGAGCAGCAGTCACAGCCAGAAGGCTGAAAAAGAGCCAGAGAGGGTCTAACATCTTTCCCTGTGAGCCAAGATCCCATCCACTGAGCAAATTTCCTTCAAGCAAACCTCTTCATGGGTTTTTCTCTCCCATCAGCCTTTGAACTTGGGTTGGGCGCTGAGAACTTAAAAAAAAAAAAAAAAAAAAAAAAAAAAAAAAAGGCAGTAAATAATCTGTTGAACTCTTATAGTTTTCATCCAGGAAAAGACACACATGTAAACAGCTTTAAGAATGATTCCAAAAAAAAAAAAAAAAAAAGAATCAGGTAAACAAATGTTAATAATTAACTTGAAAGAACCATAACACTAGTAGCATTTTATAATCTTATCAAAAGCTTTTACTTTTAGTTAATATTTCCCTAGAAAGCTGTCAAAGATATACTCAGGGTCCTATAGTGTGACAAGGTATTCAAAGAAAGCCAGAATTATGATCTAAAAGGTAGCTGCAGCATTGTAATGTTCGTTTGCAAACATATAAAGAGCCAGTGAAAAAACCATTGCCTCTACCCACCAGGTTTTAAAATGGTTATGTCCTGGTTGTACATTCTGCTCCAAAACCAAACAACTTCTGAATCAGGATGATTTTAATTTCAATTTTTAATTTTTATAAATTTTAAAATATTTTATATTATATAATTTTACGTTACATTATATATTATACATATTATATATGGTATTATATATAATTATATGTAAAATTTAAAAATTTAAATTTTTAATTTTTAAAAGGGAGATCTAAATTTAATTTAGATTTAAATCTAAAAGATTTAAAAGGAAGAAAATATTGTGAATGGTGTAAATGATAATATTTTTACAAACATATACAAATATCTTATTTTGGGGAAATTAATTTTGGGGAAAAACTGTAACTACTTTATGCCATAGGACATTTCCCCATTATTATATCACTACAGAACAAACAGCTTTTCCTGATCCATCATCTTCTAATGCTTCCCACTTAGAGTTAACTTGTATCTGATCTGTATGCATCATGTACAATGTTCAATCATATCTGACTCTTCAATACCCCATTTGGGATTTTCTTGGCAAAGATAGTAGAGTGATTTACCATTTACTTCTCCAGCTCATTTTATGAATGGGGAACCTGAAGCAAACAGATTAAGGGTCTAGCCCAAGGTCACATAGCTGCTAGAAAGAGACCAAATTTGTGCTCATAACTGCCCACATGATATACATATCTGCTTGTATACATATGCTATGATGTACCTATACTATATATATATATATGTGTGTGTGTGTGTGTGTGTGTGTGTGTGTTTGTATACAAATATACACATATACATAGTTTCCTTCCCATTAGACTAATTTCTTTCTGAAGAGTACCAATATGTTCATCTCACAAGTTCATTCATTTATTCATTAAACAAATATTCATTAAGTATTTATTAAAGGTAAAAGATAGTGTTGCAGGCTGATATACTTTATTGGTCTGGTTTCATGATTTTATCAAGTTAGGAACTCTTTTTAAAAAGTAACTGTCTTACTTGAATTGCATCTGTATCCCAGTGCTTAGCACAGTACCAGACACTTGTAAATGCTTAATTCATGCTTTCTGATTTAAACAATGCAGATCAGCAACTGTTGTCTGAAGTATATAGATCTGATGATCTTCCTAGGGCACTGAGGAATGTCCATGGTCACATAGCTGATGTGAGCCCAAAGTATTACTTTAACTTATATTATGTGAGCTATTACAATGCCTCTATATTTTAACTCATCCAGAATCAATCCAATTCCTTTTTTACTTACATCAAAATAGCCATAAAATATTCCTCATCTTATACTGTGCAGCATTTCCCTCCTTAAAAAGTTTTCTGCATTTGTCATTACTAATAATGTCTTTACTAATGATGAACACTATAAAGTTTAAATAAGATGGGGTTCTCTGTCCTCAGGAAACTTAAGTCTAGCTTTTTAATTGTTACAAGGAAGGGCTTTGAGGGTAGGACTAGGAGTTGGGAGGTAGCAATAAATATGAAAATGAAAGAAAAACATTATAAATAAAACATTTAAATGTTAAAAGTTCAGAAGGAGGACACAGAAAGGACATTTTTTTCTTACTACCTTATTAAATTTAACAAATACTTTTAAAAAATAAAATGTACATGGCAGAAGCTGTATCGTTTGATGCACAATCCTATGTCGTGTAACGGGTAGAGTGCTGGGCCTGGAGTTAGGAAAACATTTGCTAAAATCTGGCCTCAGATTCTTACTTAGATATGTGAAAAAATTGGGTCATAAAAAGTCAGACATGACTGAACATCAAAAACAAATATATAAAAATATTTATTGATTACTGTTAAGTTCATAAAAAAAAAATAAAGATACATTAAATAGCTATTTGGCACTTAAGGTCACAATTGATTGGGAAGAATTCCATTTTCTTTGTTTCTATATATATCTATTTCCTCTAGCTGGGTCCTTTGACTGCTGACCATTTTTTTAATTCTCTATAGTCTTATCACTCCAAACTAGAGTCTGGTCAAAACTTACTAAAGATTGGTCTCTAGTGCATCATTCTAGGTTTTAACGTTTCAGATATAATTTAAGGCTGACTCTCAGATATCTTCTTCCTTCTCCCACCTATTAAAAACCCACCTGGAATGAGAAGGAACTAAAAATGTCATAAACCAAAGAATCTTTAGAGTTCTATTTATTCTCAAAGTTCTAACTTCTCAATGGGAGACTATCCTTTTCAAAAATAGAGAACCCATAATAGAATTGAAGGACAGAAAGTAACCTTAAGGTGGTCTAATCCAATAGTACCGAATTTTAAAGGAAATTGAATCTTCTCAAGTCAAAATGGTTACTGAAGTGATCACATTTTATTTATATATATATATATATATATATATATATATATATATATATACACACACACACCACACACGCACATATACATTTACACAAATATGTATATATATGTAAAGGTATCTATATATACATATACACACACATACATAAACATATAAATAGTCTGCAATGCAGCCAAACTAGGACATTCCATCTCTCTTGCTGTCCTATACAAGTTGTCTATCAGGCCTGAATACTCTCAGTCCTCACCTCTGCCTCTCTTTTGAATCCTTCAAAAGGTTTTAATTGATTTCCCCCCAGGTGTTCAGATGCATCCAAAGCATTGTGAATTCATTTGTCTTATATCCTGTATTAACCTGTCAAAATATAGTTTCTACCTTCAAAGAGCTTATATTCTACTGAGACATTATATTTTGACAGTGGTGCTTAATAAATGAGTGTTGACTGACAGATTTACTCATAATCTTAACTCATAATCAATCTTAAAACTATCATAAAGACTAGATCATTCTATTCTTAAGCAACAGATCCTAGCATTAACTTAGTATTAATATGGAAACTACCTCTCCTCTACCTTAATCCCTAGGTGTATCAGTGATTACAGCACTAGGAATGGAGTCAGTTATTTTCCTGAGTTCTAACCTGCCCTCACAACTCACTTAAGCCGGTTTGTCTCAAATTTTTTATACGTAAATAAAAAGAACTGGAGAAGGAAATGGGGAACTACTCCACCATCTTTGCCAAGAACATCCCAAATGGGATCACAAAGAGCCTGGTGCAATTCAACAACAGTTTTTTTTTGTTTGTTTGTTTGTTTTTTCTTAATAAAGAATAACTACATAACTTAGTAACAATAGAATACCTTCCATGAAGATGGCAAGGTTAGCTCAGTTATTATGACTGGATACAAAGCAAAAGATGCTATTCTTTCTCCAAAAGAAAACCAACAAAAGAGCTCAAATATAAGTGAAAATGTAAACAAAACAAAATCATACCTGCCTGGTAATGCCCCTCTCTCTTGTGGAAGCCAAAATGAGACTCTACACAAAGGGAAAAAAAAAAAAAACAGGAAGGAAAATTGATCACAGTAACGGGAGTCTTTAAAACTATTAATGGCTAGCATATATTACTTTAAGAAAAACAAAAATAAAACTCGATCTAGGTAACTTCCTCAACTTCTAACTAATGTGAGAGGAACAAAAAAATGAAGTATATTTCCAATTCAGTTCACTGAAGTATAAAACAAGATTAATATATCAAATTTCAAGGAAGAGATGAAGCAAGATAAAGAATCTTGAGCTTACAGGAAGAAGAAAAAATAAAAAGTTCTTATAGGAGGTAAAAGGGGGAAATTAAAGTAGTTAAAAGTTTTTACAGTAAATTTCCAGGAAAAAAATAGCTCACAGGATGCTTCAAGGAAAAAACTTCCAGGACGGAGGAAAATGGTCCTCATTATTCATTATCTACCCAGACTTATACTGGACAGAGAATATGAATGTGAGTGGTATTCATGGGGCAAAAAATTCTCCTGATATAGGCAAGAGATGTGTTTTTAATTGATTGCTTTGGAATCAAAAAACCAATCGTGGGAAAATGATAGGAGTCATAGACCCAGAAATGGAAATCAAGCGGAATCATCCAAGGAGGAAAAATGGGAGCTAAAGAAATAGGAATGTGAAGATACACTACAAAAAAGGATTATAGATACCTTTTGGATGATAAAAATTCTCTTTGGAATTTATAAAATACAATATCATAATATTCAGATTACCACAAAAATCCTGCAGATGATTTAGAAGTTTGCCATCTCTAAAATGAAGAGTCTCGCTTGTGCTAAAGAACAGTAAAATGCCATTAATTGTAATGCCAAATCACAAAATGTACTTTTTCTCCTCAAAAATATAGGTAGACTAAGAATACAGATGTCAGTCACTGTATTAACTGACTTTACTTGTTTTCCCATGTTACAAGAGAGAACTCAAAAAACTGAGAATTGGGAAATATTAGGAAATGATTATGATGTAAAAAATTTCACCAAAAAAAAACTGAGGAAGGACAGAGATAGACAGAGATATAGAGAGTGATAGGTAAATTGGTAGGTAGGTAGGTAAATAGGTAGGTAGTTCTAAGACCAATGTCATTCTTGTTCATCCTGTGTTCTCAAAAAAATGACCAAACTTCAAAAGGGTAATATAAGAAGTAAAAATATCTTACCAAAAAACTCCACTGACTCAATGATGAAAGCAGGAAAAAACTTATTTTACATGCTTGCAAGAATAGATGGCTAGGTTAGTAGATAGACTTTTGAAACAAGACAATATTTTATCTCCTAACCAGAATCTCAAGTCCCTCCCCTGATTCCCAACTTATTGGATGTTACTGAAGTTACACAAGTAAAATCTCCACCCCCCCCCATTACACAGCCCATTCCAGTCCCCCCTAGGAGCTTACATTCTTAAGGGAGAAAATCACCCAGGAGGTCTAGGGTAAAAAAAACAAAGGATTCTTTTCAAATTTCAAACCACCATCTCAGATTACAAAAGTCAGTCCCTGCCCCCAAGGAGTTTACATTCTTATGGATGCAAAAATTCAGAGGGCTCCAGTTCAAATCTAAAACCACCCAGATCATTCTTTGATGCCCTAGGGGGGTTTTAATTTTTTAAATTTGTTTTCATTTCTTCAATTTAATTTTCATAACTATAGAAAAACAAATGCCCATCCATTTCTCACAGTGATATCTTGATTTTCATATGAATTGGATTTAAAAAATCAAGCCCAGCCACGCAAAGTCATCAGCCTCATCCTCTCCTCTAATCATCCAACTCCAGTGGCAACACAAAAAATCAAAATGACTGGGAATGGCTCAAAATGCAGCAGATGACCTTGAGGTCTTTCCTGGTTCAGTTTTGTGTGAGACAATGCACTTTCAATGACTAAGGATAGGTAAGAATTAAGACAAAAGATGGCCTAATTTACCACCATAAAAGTATTTGCCTGGGAGGGAAAGATTTTCAAAGTTCCTAACTAGAACCGAAAAAACAATAGCTATCTACTCTCATTCTTTAGATAGATGCATAAATGAATGGATGAATGAATGTAAATTATTTCAAAAAGCCTTGATAGATAGAAGCTTAATAGAGGAGAAAACAGCCCTGGAGTTGAACTTACAAGAATTGTTTTTCTTCAATGCCTAAAACATTGTTTTCTTCAATGCCTAAAACATTGAATCTGTTAGTCCTTTGGAGCCTTAGTATTTACATTTGTAAAAAAAGAAACAATTATTCTGAACTTCCCACTCCAAATGAACAAGGAAAAAAGTTCTAAGAGAAGTGCTTTTGAAAACCTTAGTAGTCATAAAATTCTATGAACATGGGTTACTTCAGTATTTAACTATAAACAATCTCTATATTTTAATGTAGATAAAGATATATAGAAAACTTGTCATTTATCCAGCAGTCAGGATACTGACTCTGACAACTGATCTAAAAAATGTGAATACTCTTGGCAACTAATGCTCAATTCATTAAAAAATGAAATTTTTTTTCCCCAAAAATTTAGCCAACAAGATGGATCTCATAGAAAACTGTGCTATTCAAGATGTGCAGATATATTGTATGAATATGGAAATGTTGACCTCTTCCTGAGTTCCATTCTAGCCTCAAATACATCCTATAGCTGTGTGACTGAGCTAGTCACTTAATCTTGTTTGCCTCAGTTTCCTCATCTATCAAATGAGCCAAAGAAGGAAATGGCCAAGCACTTCAGTATTTCTGCCAAGAAAACCCCAAATTGGATCATGAAGAATTAGACTTAATTGAAATGACTGAGCAATAACAACAAAATGGAAACATTTACAAAATTATAGTCCCTGGGAGCTCAAGGTGTTCAAATAATTTTTCTTCCCTATCAGCCCCTCTTCTGAAATTCATATTTTCAAAGATATCCCAAACCTTCCAGCTATCCCATTTTGTAACCTCTCACTCACCTCACAGATCACAATCAATTGCCACATCTTGTTTCTCTCTTCACAACTTCCCTGGCATCCTTCCTTCCCTCACTACCACAGAGCTACCTCCTAAATTCAGGAACTTATCACTTCCTACAGGAACAATTGTCATTGCCTCCCCTTTTAGTTTCCCAGCTCAAGCCTCTTTCCATTCCAATCCATCTTCTGCTCTGGAGTTAAAGTGATCTCCCTAAATGGCAAATATAACCATGTCACTTCCCTACTCAATAAATTCTTCTTGTTCAGTCATTTTTCAATCAGTCTAACACTTTGTGGCCTCACTGGGGGTTTCCTTGGCAGAGATCCCATTTCCCATTTCCTTCTTCATCTCAGTTTACAGATAAGGAAACTGAGGTAGAGGTAAGTGGCTTATCCAAGACCACACAAAGTGTTTGAGGGCAGATTTGAACTTGAGAAGATGAGTCTTCCTGACTCCAGGCCCAGGCAGTTTTTTATCCATTGTGCTGCTTAACTGCCCCAATAAACTCTTAGTGGCATCTTGCTGCTTCTAGGGTGAAATATAAACACTTTGGTTTGGCATTAATATTTATTCATATTGTGGATTCTTCTTACACATCACTTCTTTCTGTGAACTCTATTATTAGTTTACCTGCCATTTCACAAACCACATTCTATATTTTTGCATTGGCCATTTCCCAGGCATGAAATTCATTCTCTTCAACCCTGTCTCTTCTAATGCCAGGTTTCCTTCAAAATTCAAATTAAAGACTTCCTTCTCTATAAAGCTTTTTTTAATCAACTTAATTCCACATCCCACTCCCATATCCACCAGATATACCAACTTTCTCCCAAAACTATTTTGCATTTATTGTATATATTATGTATATACTTACATATGTATATGTTGCTTCACCTATTAGAATATAAGCTCCCTGAAGGCAGGTATCATTTCTATTTCTCCCCCGCACTTAACACAATATCTGGTTGAGCTTAATCAATGTGTGTTGATTTTTATTAATTGCCCACTGAGGTGAGGTGAGCAGCTCTGCTCAGTTCTGCTCTGCTCAGAAAGAGGTTCAGTGTCTGAAACCAGGAGAAAGGTTAGTCAGAAGTATCTGGCAAGAAGAATTACTATCCTGTGGGACAGAGCCTGTGTTGAGGGTCCCGTTGACTTCCAAGAGAAACATTTTTGACCGGAAGCCAAAAGGGGCTGGAATTGGAAAAGACTACTTCTTCAGGGCCCCCAAGGTTGCTAGAAAAAAGGAAAATTAGCTAAAGGCCCAGGAATGGAAGTAAATTATCAGAAAAGAACATTGAAAACAAGATTCCTCAAAGAGGAAGGTAGGTAGGAAAGAGAATATTGAAAATCTTGCCAAAGAACACAGATACCCAAGGCAGGTTCTAGGGAACAGGTAGCTATAATCATGGTTAGTTTTGTGTGTGGGTTTGTGTGTGGCTGGGTCAGAAGCAAAATAATTTCAAAGGTTGAAGGTCAAGGACCAGGTCAAGCTAAGAATGTAGAGACCATAATTCTCCTTGGTTGTTTTTTTAAATAGGCTACCTCCAAGAAAAGGGGCATCACTCTAAAACTTACTGGGTTTCTCACAGAAATCATGCTTACCCTATTCTTATCTTTGCTAGCCCTTTATGAAAACAGAAAACATGAAACAGGACATGATTTATCTCTGAGATGACCAATCTCTATTTCTTGGGGAAGGAGGGGAAATAGAAGGGAAGGGTCAGGGTGTTCACTCTAGTATAGTAATTGGAGACCACTGAGTTCAGTGCTCCCGACAGAGTGACTGTGTTCAAGACTGGGAATGAAACCAGCTGCAGACAGCTGTGTTGCAATGCTGCAATTTCCATAGATAAGGAGGGGATGTTGCTATTAGGATCACTGCATTTCAAGCATTGTCAGAGGCCCCTTCTTATCTGTGGTGCAATCCCTCTCAATATAGTTTATCTGTACCCACAAAAGCTATTCTAAAATGGTTTTTTCTTTCTCTAAATTTAGTCCTCCAAAGCCAACTTCTTAGCTTAGCAAATGACCAGTTTCCTAATTTCTATTATTATTATTTTCCTTTTTTTTTTTTTAATGATGGAGAATGTATATCCCCAAACTTCTATTTAAAAGAGCTGTAAGTTTCTCGGTTTCTTTCCCTTTTGCCCAGGTATGTCATAAATCTGGTCAGGTATGTGGTGCAGTGTTTAGAACACCAGGAGTGGAGACAGGAAGACCTGAGCTCACATCCCATCTTATACACATAATTGTCTGACTCTGGGAAAATCACTTAACCCTGCTTGCCTCAGTTTCCATATTTGTAAGATGAACTAGAGAAGAAAATAGCAAACTACTCCAAACCCCAAATGGGGTCACAAAGAGTTGGACATAATTGAGAAATGATGGAATAATAGCAAAATTGTTGTAAGATTTATTTGGGGATATAGTTTAAATTAGATGGCTTCTGTGGTCCTTTCTAGTGTTTTTATTTCTTTTGTTTTTTCTGGGGTAAAGCTGTCAAAGATGTTCTCCATCCCAACTTCTACAACTCTACTTTATCAGTTATTGTTTTTTTCTTATATCTTCAACCTCTTTCTTCTGGTTTCTTTCTCTCCTCTTTTATCTATACCAAACCTGTCTTCCTAAACTCTGTTAATGGCATCAATGTGCTCTTAGCCACCCAGGTTTGAAATCTCAGTTATCTTTGATTATTTCTTTTACTTAGCCCCAGTAATTGAATAAGTTGCCAAATAAATCCTATCAGTTTCTACCTTTGATATATTTTCTATGGCTTCTTGTTATATCACTACTTGCATGTACAATTCCTGTTTGTTACACCACAGCGAGTCTGCACTGACTGTGGGGAGAGTCACCACTAATAGCCTCTGCGTTATTGCTATGTGCTTGTGTAATAACTCCCATGCTGATGGGTTTGTGCATACTTGTCTCTGAAATAAGGCCCTTCAACCCAGAAACCCGCTAGCAAATCCCCACTTCTCTTTGGTGCTTTTCATCTCCCTTCCTGAGATGTCAGGGAGAGCGTGATTATCTCCTTTTTAGTGCTTTCATCTCCCCTCTTGAGAAGTCAGGGGGGGCGTGATCACCTCTTTTTGGGGTTCTCACCTCCCTGAAAAGTCAGGGATGGCGAGACCACCTGTGGTCTAAAACAAAAGAAAGCGGGAGATGTAAAGGGCTAGAACTGAGCAATGCACTTGGATAATGAAGCATGTGAGACTAATTGCCAATTGGACAGTTCCCTATTAACTTGTTTGAAGGTTAACCCTCCCCAGCTGTTCTGTGCTGACTTGAGTGGTGGGACAAAGAGAGGGAAGTGACTTGTGTGGGAGGAGTAAGAGAAACTTGGGTGGTGGAACTCATGCTCTCACACTCGTGACCTGGCGTTGGAGGGGACAGTAAAGATCAAGAATAAAGACATTTAGTGATCTTGACTCCGGCTGATTTCTGGGAAGATAGAGTTCCAGCAGCTTCTCCTCTTCCTTTCTATCCCCAGGGCTACTACTTTAGCTCAAGCCTTCACTTGCTGTTGCCTGGTACCACAATAGCTTCTTACCTACTTTGCCTTGCCTTGCCTTGCCTACCTCTATCTCCAAACCATTCCATAAACTACTTCCTTTTCTTTTTAAATTAATTTTATAATTATAATTTTTTTTGATAGTACATACACATGGGTAATTTTTTACAACATTATCCTTTGTACTCACTTCTGTTCCGAATTTTCCCCTCCTTCCCTCCACCCCTTCCCCTAGATGACAGGCATTCCCATTCATGTTAAATGTGCTATAATATATCCTAGATACAATATATGTGTGCAGACCCGAATTTCTTGTTGCAAAGGAAGAATTGGATTCAGAAGGTAAAAATAACCTAGGAAGAAAGACAAAAATGCAAACAGTTTACCCTCATTTTCCAGTGTTCCTTCTCTGGGTGTAGCTGATTCTGTCCATCATTGATCAATTGGACATAAACTACTTCCTAATGTACAGTTTTGATCATACTTCCTTGCTCAAAATGCCTCAATGACTCCCAGTTGTCTAAAATAACATTTAAACTCATTGAAGATCCTCTATTTTCTGGCTCCCAACCTGCAGGATCACCTTATTCTCTTTCAAATCCCTTGCTTTCCCAGTCAAAACGAACTATTTGCCATTTCCTGAACAAGTTTCTGCATTTTATCGCCTCTATTTCTTTTCTCAATCAGTTCCTTCTACCTAAAATTCTCTTCTCCACCATTATCTCAACCTTCAGAGTCCTACTCTTTAGAATCCTATTTATTTAAAGTCCCCATCAACTAATCGTTTCCCAAATAGTAATCTAGTACTTTCAGATTTACAAATAACTTTTTTCACTACAACAATCCTATAGATGATAGAAAGGGTGGGAGGAAAGAAGAGAAGAAAGTTGTTTATTAAATACCCACTTTGTGTCAGGTATTAAAATATATTAATTTACAAATATATCATTTAATCCTTACTGTAATACTTGACAAATATCTCACTTAATCCTCACAACAACAGCAATATTGAGAGGTAGGTGCTCTTATTCCCATTTTACCAGTGAGAAAACTCAGACAAAGAGCAGTTAAGTATTTTTTCCAGACCTACATAGGCTCTGAAGGTCAGATTTAAATATATTCTTTTTGATTACAGGTCCAGCACTATATAGGCTGAGCGACCTAGCAACATTAGTATTTCCATTTTATAGAATGAAGAAAATGAAATTCAGAGGTAAATAACTTTCTCAAAGTCACATAGCTAATATCAAAACCAGCCTATAATGATGAGGTCCTGAATAGTGTTTTGGATTGAGAGAAACAAAAGAATTTGATTTCTGAGGCCAGCAGGGAGAAGGCAGTTTAGATCAGTTTAGAGATCAGTTTAGAGATCAGTTTAGCTCCATAGGGAGCTCTCTGAGGAGATGGTCCAGTCTAAAATCCAAGTTAAGTAAAATTCTTGAGACCCGCCCTCTGTAAAGGTCTTGAGCAATCTCACCTTGCTATGCTCTGTTAGGAATCCCAGTCATGTCCCTAAGGTTAACTTTTCCTCCTAAAATCTACTTATGGGCCATTCTTTCCATGGCTGCTAACTTCCTTGGATCAGTCTGCCACTGCACTTTGACTCATAGTGCCTTTCCCAGTCCTCCATACCATGTGCTATCTCTTCTAACTTACTACTATGCTTTTCAACCCCACTTCTCCTCCTTATAATTAGCTAACTCTTTTGGGGTGCTATATCCCTTTCAGAGTTTAGCCTGCCAGCTAAGGGCATGCCCCAACTCGTGGGGTCTTTCCTTTCTCTTGGTAAATGACAAATTTCATTAGGGAACTTCCCCTTTCCATCATTAATTATATTTTCTTTCTATATTCTCCCATTCTATTTCATATTTACCATTCCTGGTATCTATTGTGTCTCTTCATTTTGTCTGTAATGTCTTCCTCTAAATAAATCTTTTGCCAAAGAAAATGGTCATTATGAATTCTTCGCATGCCTGAACCCCAACTTTTGATACCTACCATCAACTGGTGTCTTCATTATATACGTTATTTTGATCCTCAAACTACATTATTTGCTGCCAAACCCCACATCTGTCTCAGTCCAAAATCAGTTCTCATATCATTTATCCGTTATTAAGCATAACATCTTTTTTTTTTTTTTTTTTTTTTTCAAGACAATTGGAATTAAATGACTTGCCTAGGATCACATAGCCAGTATGTATAGGTCCGCAACTGAACTCAGGTCTTCCTGACTTGAGCCTCAGGACCCAGCCACAAAGCCAACAAACTGACCCTAAAATACTGAATAAATATTTGTGGAATAGAATAGAACAGAGTGGGTTTCATTGTAACAAAATGTGTAACCTGAACCAACATGCAGATACAATTTACTCCCTCAAAATTTTGATTAGTTCTAAATTAATAGCAGAATTTTATGATCTGAGATTTTCAAGTACTAAAGAATGAAATCCTGAATAAGTATATAAAAATTGTCTAGGAAGATAAAAATATAAATACAGAATGCTAGATAAGTACAATCCCTTAAAAGAATAGCAAGTCCAGTCCTGGGCCCCATGATGAAAGAAGAATTTCAAAAGAGTCAGGGACAAAACAAAAACAAAAAAAGAATGACAAAACTAATAACTTTTTTTAAAAACATAAAAAGAGATGAGTTTATTTAGCCTAGAAACATGTTTTTTAAACCAGACCTCTGATTTTATCCACATAGGGAGCTCCCAGTGAGAAAATTCTTCTGCCAATGTAGGTCAAGATGAACTGCACAATTTATACTATTGAAGAGTTGCCTGGGGCTTTAAAATGTTAAATGACTTGACCAGGGTCACACTGCCAGCATGCATCAAAGGAGGTAACTGAGTACAAGTCTCTCTGACTCAGAGGCAAGCTCTTCATTCATCATAACACACTACCTCTCAGAGAACCATTGAAACATGGAGCCATTATTAGTGTCCGAACATTTTTCATCTCTAAATGAGAGGAATTGGGCTTAAATTGAAGCTTGGAAGTTTATGACTATCTAGGGTATCCCCCAAAGTGTTAGTCCCTAAGTCGTATTAGTTCAGTCTTGTCTGATTCTTTCCCCAATTTTGGGTTTTCTTGACAAAGATACTGGTTTTTTGTTTGGTTTGGTTTTTTGCCATTTCCTTCTCTAGCTTATTTTACAGATGAGAAAAGTGAGGCAAGCAGGGTTTAATGACTTGTCCAGAGTCATACAGTTAGTAAATATCTTAGGCTGACTCTAGACCTGATGCTTTATCTATTATGTCCCCAAACTGAAACCTGTTGAAGACCTTAACTTAAAAAGATAAGAGCTCTCATTTTCTCCAGGGCCATCTCTAGATGTCCCGATCTATATCTGCCATTGGACTCAGATGGCTCTAGGGGGGAAGGTGAGGCAGGTGACCTTGCCCAGCACTCCCTCATTTAAATCCAGTTCACGTGCATATCACAGCATCATCTCTCTGATGTGATGGTCCCCTAGCTGCCCCTACCTAAGTATTACTATATTTTAAAGCTGTAGTAACTTGGACTTTATTATATCCTGTAATTATTGAGGAATTTCTCAACATTCTGAGGTTGACTTTCCTTCTTTGAAGATCTTTAATTGAAAAAAAGTCTCATGGTCCTTATGAGCTATGCGACCCAGACATCAATTGACCTCTCTGAGACTTCATTTCTTCATATATACAAATGGTAATAACATTTATGATGTTTATCTAACAGGCTTGTTGTGAGGAAAGAGCTTCATAAGTCTTGGAGAGAGAAGGAAATGAGAGTTACTAATAGTAGAAAATGTTGTTTTTCTTATCCAAAAAGAAAGTATGGCTATGATAACTTCCAAGTTCACAGCAGCCGTATTTGTCTGTAAGAAAAAAAATCAAAACATGAAAAAGCCAAATGAAGAACGAAAATTAGATGATCAAAATGAAGACAGATTATAGCCATGTTTTTCCTGATGGAACAGGGGCCATTATTATTGGAGGAGTTGGAGCTCCATTGCCCCTAATTTCATAAGAAATTAACTGATAAAGAATCCATTAACAGGGACAGCAAGATGATGGATAGAGCACCAGCTTTGGAGTGAGGAGGACCTGAGTTCAAATGTGACCTCAGAGACTTAACACTTCCTAATAGAGTGACTCTGGTCACTTAACCTCAATTGTCTTGCAAAAACTAAACAACAAAAACAAAAAGCCATTAACAGAGGCAGTTAGGTGATGTAGTGGATAGGGCACTCATGTTTATTGTTGTAAGTTGCTCTGGGAAAATGAATTCCCAAATTGTTGGAACTAATGGTCACTGATTCAATTTTTTATTCTCTTTTATAATAAATTATAAACTTTGTGCTTACAGGTAGAGAGTATATCTCACTATAGTACAATACAGAGGGTTTCTCAGGTTTCTAATATAAAGGCTATGATTTAAGAGAGACGAGAAAACTCTCAAATCAAACTTAAGCCCTTTATAACATAGGACTATCCAATACAAAGACTCTGAATGTGTATATATGTGATATATGAATATACTTATGTGCATATATGTAGATCTACATACATATACATGTAATATATAAATGTGTATGTATATACATGTGTATACACATATGATATATGGATTCAATCTATGTTTGTGAATTATATATGTATATGATTTGTGGATTGTGCCCATATGTTATATAATTATGTGTGTTAAATACCTATATGTGTGCCTTGCATAGATGTATGTTATGTGTGTTATATACCTGTGTTGTATATATACATATAAGGGTCACCTAGGTATCATAATAGATAAAAGTTCCATCTGATCTCAAATATTTACTATGTGACCCTTAACTTCTGGGCAAGTCCCTTAATGCCTTGGTTTCTTAATCTATAAAATGAGGCTAATTAGAGCATTACCTTCCAGAATTGCTATAAGGATCAAATGAAATAATAATTGTGGTATTTAGCCGTAGAACCTGACATACAATAAGCACTTTAAAAAGGTGAGTCTATGTTGCAAAACAAAAACAAACAAAAAGTGTGCTCTAAAAAAAACGAAAGAATTACAAATGGTTGTGCAAGTATATTAAAAAGATGAAATTCTACCAATACTACTACTACCTCCTCCACTGATTTCTGATTTTTGCAAATAGTATTGTACTTAATCTGTTGTCTCAGCTTGTTTCAAGCCATTGTCTTATAGGAAGTAATCTCATTATTTCCTGCAATCAAGGCAATACTAAAGTGAACTTTGATATTCTTTTTTTTAATAGACTGATAGATAGATGTGTTGTTCCCAGCAGGAATTTCTATAATGGGAGTTTCCACCCCATGATAATAAAATGACATTTCCCCCTGTATTTTGGAATATGCAATGATGTGCATATGAAAGCAAAAATAGTTATTAAACAGATTTAAATTAATAATCCTTCAATATTTAAATGGGCCTATATTTGGAGCATTCTTAAAATGCTGCTGCAAAAAAGTTACATTTTTCTGACTTCCCCAGTTTTTGCATTCTTTTGACCTTCCCTGGCCTAGTGGTGTCCTAGAAGGATGTTAGTCTACTTTGCATGTTAATAAATTACTTCACCTTACAGGTAACTCACTGA